>NC_133658.1:380228307-380528307 GCF_037893015.1 Macrotis lagotis
ATATGATTATAAAGTACTGAACTTATATTCAACAAGTCAACTTTAAAGTTCAAAATTAAGGAAGCATAACTAGACAGCATTGTATATAAAAATAAAAATGTTCAATGAGCCCAAGCTCAATATGAATTAGCCATGAGTTAACTGCAGTCTTGTCTGGTCAGACCTTATATGCAATAATATAGCCACTTTTGGATACCCTGTCATAGGGCAATGTGCTCTAAGGAGCACAGAATAATAGGGGAAAGGGAATTAAGACCATCATATATAGGGATTATTTGGACCAGGTAATGTTTGTCTTGAAGAAATGGGATAGGATATAAAAGTTATCTTTTGGTGTTTGAAGACAAAGAAAATGAATTTGTTCATTCTGACATCTGAATGCAAAGCAAGGAAGAATGAGCAGAATTGTGACTAGGAAAATTGGCATGCAACATTAGATAAAACAAATTTTATATAATTAGAGAAAACCAAAGGTGGAAAGAGCTACCTTATTAAATATCAATTGAGACTAGAAAGACTTTTTATGTATACTTTATGCATAAAGGACATTTTTGCATTGGTTGGTCTTTGAGGTCATTCTAAAACTATGATTCTATGACTAACAAAATTTAAAATTTTAGTGCTGGTCTTCATTTAATAGATAAAGATCAAAGAAGGCAAATAATTTCTTGAGATATATGAGGAATCTGCCTTGGGACAATTATATACTGTCATGATTTTCTCATTATTTTCTAATAATTCAAAGATATGTGATGTCATTGGTTTAATATGCTCAGTCCATAGGACTATATCATAGCTCTCCCAAATATAACAGAAGTAGGTTTGATTACCTTAAAAATTATCATCTGGAGATCAAATACATGACAACTTTTTCCAAGTATCAACCTAGAATTTCTTTTTTGCAACTTTCTAGTGTCTTTAATACTCAAAGCAAAAAAAAATCAGTTTATAGCTGCTGGCTTACATATCTCTTTAAAAACCACAATACTGATGAATACTGGGGAAATATATTTTCTTTTTTAAATATATTTTACATTTCCATATGCATATATATATTTAAATTATGAAATTTCCTTCAACCCTACCTTCCCACACCATTCTCCTCAGCAACTAACAGTCAGGTTAGCATTGTACACACATATTTTTGATAAACATATTTACGGATTAGTTAATTTTGGTGTGAGGAATTAGAATCAAGGAGGGAAAGAAATACATAAGAGATAAATTTTAAAAAGTCTTCATCAGATTTTAAGGGGTTTTGTGTGTGTGTGTCTGTGTGTGTGTGTGTGTGTGTGTGTGTGTGTGTTTTATTTTGTTTTATTTTTTTTTCATCTGGATGGGGATAACATTGTCCATAACTGCTTTAATGCTGTTGCTCTAGCTCTCTGAACTTCTGAGAAGAGCTGCTTCCATCAAGATTGCTCATCTCACAAAGTTATTATTAATGTGTACATTGTTCTCTTGGTTCTGCTTCCTTCATTCACCATCAGATTCTGTAAGTTATTCTATGCTTCTCTAGAATAAGACCATTTATGTTTTCTTATAGAACAATAATATCCCATAGTATTCATGTACCATAACTTGTTTAGCCTTTCCCCAAAGGACCCTCAATTTCCAATTCTTTGCCACTTCAAAGCAAGGGCTGCTATGAATGAACAAGTCGGACATTTCCCTTTTTATAATTTCTTCTGGATATAGACCTAGAATTGGAATTGCTGGGTCAAAGGGAATGAATAGTTGTATTGCTCTTTAGGCATAATTTCAAACAGCTCTCCAGAATGGTTGGATCATTTCACAACTCTAATAGCAATACATTAATGTTTCAATCTTCCCACAGCCTTTCCAACATTTATCATTTTCTCTTTTTCTCATGTTAGCCAGTCTGATAGGTGTTTTAATTTTCTTTTCTCTAATCAATAATTTGCAATATTTTTCATATGATTGTATATAGCTTGAATTTCTTCATTTAAAATCTGTCTTTGACCATTTAACAATCGAGAAATGACTCAAACCCTTATAAATATATTATAGAAAAGAGACCTTTATCAGAATGCCTAGTTGTGAAGATCATTTCATAGCTCTGTCTTCCTTCTAATTTTGGCAGCATTGATTTTATTTGTGACAAAAGATTTTAATTTAACATAATCAAAACCATTCATTTTGCAGTATATATGTATTCTAATTCTTGTTTGGTCATAAATTTGTCCCCTTTCCATAGATCTGAAAGATAGAATATTTCTTGGTCTATTAATTTATCTATGATTTTACCCTTTATGGCTAAATCCTATATCCATTTTGATCTTATTTTGGTCTAGGTTGTGAGACATGGGTCTATGTCAGAAAATATCTTTTCTAAATTTTGTATCTCTCCCAACCCTGAGCACTATGTCAAACACATGGTAAGCACTTAAGATTTTTGGTGATAATCATATTGGGGAGTTTCTGTCAGTGTAACCAACTTTCTCCAGACATAATTGTTTCAAAATGAAAAGTCTTGAGACATAAGTTAACACCATCAGCTTAAATTTATATAGCATTTTAAAATTTGCAAAGTTTTTACATAGATTATCTCATTTGATCCTTATAAAACCCCTCAGAGATAGATACTATTACCTTACATTTTATATCTGAGGAAACTAGGGATAATGATGTGATTTTCTTAGGGGCATGTA
Organism: Macrotis lagotis; assembly: GCF_037893015.1. NCBI lineage: Eukaryota > Metazoa > Chordata > Mammalia > Peramelemorphia > Peramelidae > Macrotis > Macrotis lagotis. The sequence continues at coordinate 380,230,980 of NC_133658.1, forward strand.
ACCAATAATTGTGTGAAGTAGCAATGAAAATCAGGTCTTCTTGAGTCAGTGTTCTACTCAACATATAGCTACTAAATAAATCTAGAGTTGGAAGTGAACTTATAAGTCACCGAGTATGCAATGTGCACATACATAATCTTTACCAAATTGCTTGCATTTTCAAACAAAAGGGTAGGAAAGAAGGGAGATAAAGAATTTGGAATTCAAAATTTAAAAACATATTTAAAATTTTGTTTATATGTAATTGAGGGGGAAAATAAACATCTAAAAACCCCATTCATCCAACATGTTCATTTTAAAAATGAAAATTTTGAATTCAGAGAGGTGTACTTTGTTATATCTTGCCAGAATTTCACTCTTCATAGACAAAGACTATTTCTCAAGGTCACATGATCAATTCAGTGAGGCATCCATGTTGTTTTTAGTGAGAATTTTCCTGCTTCTCCAAAAAAAGTAGGAAACCCAACTCTTATTATTCATCATTCATTGTCTTTAAAAAGACTAGAACAAATATTTTCTTATTTTAATTCTTACTGAGTATCAAGCTAGTGAAAAATATTTTTTTTTTGCTTTAAGAAGTACAGAATACTATTTTGGGTCTACATAAGAACAGAACTAAAACAAACTTTAGCATTTTGTAGAAGATTTATATATTTTGACATTCTGAGTCCTCTCAAGGGTCCTCATGATCCATAGAGGTCATTTAAAATCTCACTTCTGCAAGGAGGATTTGAAATTCATTCCCTCTCACTATAAATTCTCAGGAGATATTTTTAAAGCTCAGAGAGATCAGACACCTGCATATTAACCAAATTTTGTACTAACTGTTTTAAAATAGGATAGGAAAAAAAACCCTCCACTGAACTAATTCCATTCCAATACTTTAAGCTTGGTGTTACCATATTCTCTTATCAGCCTGCTATAAAACTGACATGCATAATCTGAGAAAAGTCTTCTAAAATAGTTTAGGAAGTAGGCCATAACACTGCTCTGATGAATTTTAGTCATGTTACTTTTCCCTCCAACAAAGGGGAGCTCCAACTCAGTATGATAATTCTAATATGACCCTCCATTTTCAGAGGATATACCAATGTAACACCAGTTTTTTTCTGGTTCTGATAGATTAGAAAAGAATTACAAATTATCTAGATGGCATAATGCATAAGGATTACATTAGATAAGGCAAAAAATTTCCTTACTCAAAAGTTGGCCATAAGATGATAGATTCTCTGACCAGAACAAGTAATGGAACCATAGAAATACAAAATTCTTCTCAAATTATTGTAAACCTCTTTGACTTCTGCAATGCAGGCAAAAGGACAACATATGTTAAGAATTACACTTTTTTATTTATCTATAAATATTATATAAAAGTGAGCTTATCTTACAGTCATGGTCTGGTTGGTCATAGACCTAGGGGTTATTTCAATATCAGTTCATAAGGTCTAGTCACAACTGATGGTAAAAGCAATGAAAATTATTTAAAACAAACGATAGAGATGAAAAGACATTGCATCATTGAAAACAGTACTAATATGACTTAGTCAAATAAACTGGAGATGATGAGAAATGGGAACTAGATAAAATCAAAGACATAACTTTTTATCATTATTTCTAGTGGAAGCTAACTGTTGCCAGCATGTGGAGGTAATTAAAATCACAAAGCCAGAAACCACTTGATCTACTTGCCAAGAATTGCAATGTAAACCAAGACAACATCAATTTGTAACACAATCTAATTCACAAAATATTAAGGAGGATAGTGAAAGTTGTAAGTAATGAAAAGGAAAAAATTCTACAGAATACTATAATTATCCCAAGGAATTTATGGGTGAAGCTCTGAGACCACTGACTGAAACAATGAGACAGAATTGTTGATACAACTATAGCAATCTATTGGCATCATTAATTGTGGAAAAAATACACTTGTATTTTAACTCCTCAGATACTTTTCATAATTTATAGAAGTAGAGATTGAAGGTACATTCAAAGGAGATTAATAAACCAATCCAAATATAAATCTAATAAATCTATGTTGGATAAACTACCATTTTGAAAGTCTCAATTTTCATAATATCTAAATAGGGAAAGATTCTGAATACTCTGGGGGAAAAAATCAAGGTCATGTTTATCTCCCCAAAAAAAGTGATTGAGAGGTAAGGGCAAAAGTAGTTATTGAATCATGGACCTACTCTTCTTTAGAATTATCAACATATATCAAGGGTATCCTTGATGAAAAAATATGAGAAAGTAACATAAAGGTCTTCACGAGCATTTTTCTATGGCAAAACCAATCTTCACTATCACTAAGTTGCTATACCATTCACATAATTCTCTTTCAGTAAAAATGAAGAGAATACAAAATTCTGCTAAGTTCTTCACTTACAAGCTTTTGAATTAGTAGTACAAATTGTAACCTTAAAAAACTGCCCTCTAAAAGGGTATCTCTCATGCATATAAAGCAGTGTGATTTAAATTATCTAATTGTATATAAATTATAACACTTTGAAACACTAATTATCTTATTTAAACCTACAGACAGTTTAATGACCCTTAAGGTCCACAAGATTCTTACCACTTTAGCTTTAGAGTGTTTAGTCTTGGACAATGATTTTTATTTAAACAATAAACTGTTTTTAGTATGGTTTATTTTTGGAATTTTCAAGGATATTTTGTACTTCCTTTGGAAACTCCCCCCCCCCCCCCACATATAACAGGAATAAAATGACTCAGGTATGTAGTTGACTAATCTACCTCTGGTTGCTGGGTAAGACCCTGCTGCAGCTCTTTACATTTTCATGCCTTATTAGAGGATCCCATCCCTTTGAGAGCACCCGTGCAGGGACAAGTCTTATCTACCAACAACATAAGTAGAGCAAGATACTTCTAAGGAATAGCCCTACAAGTAGACATAAATTAAGGAAGTTTTATACTTCCCCTGCTATCCTGGATAACCAGAATGATCTAATTAGCTATTAATTAATTAGAATATTTTCTGAAAATTAAAAAAATATATATCTTATAGGTCTCTTCATCTTCTTGAACAAACTAGAAAAAAAAGCTGACTTTTCCCATTACCTCTATTTTCTCTCCTCTCATTCAGTTGCCAATTCCTTCAAAAATGGCTTCATACCCTCTCATAAGACTTTTGGAAAGAGTACTTTCCAAGGTTAGCAAGGACAACTTAATTTTCACTTTTGATGGCCTTTCTCAATTTTTATTCTCCTACTTTGCCTTTCAAACTTTTTGACATTACTGATCTCACTGTTGTCTTCCCAAAGAAATATTCTTTCTTCCCTTAGAATAATTTAAATATTTCCTTATCTGATGACACTTCTTCTTGAGTCATCTCTCTTCAGAATTGTTTGTTGACTCATCATTCATTTTTCTATCCCTTGACCCTTTTCATCTCCTAAAGGTCACACCATCTTATCTCTCTATACTCTTCTTGGTGATATAATTAGCTCCCATAGATTCAATGAGTTCTTGAAGGTGATTATTAGATATCTAAACATAATGTCTATCCTAAGTTCCAGTTCCATATTGCCAATTGGACATAGTGTCCAACAAATACTAAAAATGAAAATCTTTATCTTTTTTTCATTAACCAAACTTTCCCAGTTCTATTGAGGACACTGCCTTATCTCTAATCATTCAAGTTCTAATGTCTGTGTTATTTTCTACTCTTTCCCCTGACTTAACATATGCAACCAGATACTGAAATTTATAGATACTGAATTCATGAAATCTCTGTTAAAGGTCCTCACTGCTTTTTTCCTATATTATTGAAACACCTGCATCACAAGATTCTCAGCTCCTGCTTATTTGCTACTCTCTGTGACTGGAAAATTCTTCATTCTTATCTCTCTCAGAATTATTATTAGAAATAGAATTTTCTTCATGGATCTGCTCAGGTGCCACCTATAATTGGAAATTCTTTCTTATTACCTAATAGGCCATTGTAATTCCCATTCTTCAAATTATCACATCATCCCAACCCTAAAATATATAATCATTGATAACCTGTTTTTTGTTTTGTGTTACCCTTAGCTCTAACCCTAGTGGGCTGAGCACAGAAGAAACTAACAGTATAAACTGGATTGAAATAACTAGATGATACTCAGATCAATCCAGTTCCTTTCACTATTTTCTTGTGCCAGTTATAAACATACAAAAACACACTATCCATGAGGGTGTCATTCCTGTCTTTTTATCCCAGATTGCAAATCTTCTAGTCATAGATCCAAGAGACAATGTGCATGATTGGGGACATGTTGATTTTCAGTGGGATTTACAAATAGAGATGCCAAGCAGACATTAGAAAATGTAGATATGTAAGCTCAGAGAAAGACTGGAATTGAAGATAGAGATTTAGAAATCATGGATTGAAGAGGACCTATTTATTCACAGTATAAATCAACTGGATCATAGGATCATGATCTTTCTTCAGTGAAAACAAATTTATAATGGAAATATTTTAACTATATTTTCTTTCCAAATTGAACAGCAGGGCAATAATTCATATGCTGAAGTCTGATAAATTACAAAAAACAATCTTGTAAAAATATTCCCAGTTAGGGAATGATTGGAGTTGTTTCTTTGAGGCACTAATCCTCTAGCTTGTACCTGTTCAAGTGAGAATAATTATGATGGTTACTTTTCCAAACATTGTTATTTTGGTGCTATTATTATTGCCAAGAAAGAATTGTCTACTGTCTCATCCTTATTATTTACCAACTGAATCTTCCTTCTCCTCTTAATAAAGAAGTTGGTCAAGGTGCTGAAATATGCAGTGCTTATATGCCCATGCCACTGAACAGGGACAAAAAAGAGCATTGTCATAGATGAAAATTTAATTTAAAATATTTTTACTTAAGTAAATTATATTTTTAAAACAAAGCAACCTGCTATCCATGTGGGCACAACTCAGATTTCGCAAAACTATATCCTTATTTTAAAATGAAAAAATACAAGTAAAATGATTATAGGCATAAGTAATAATGCAAAATTTTGAGCTCAACATGAAATATTGATCAGATATACTGAGAAAGAATTGTCCTCGACATTTGACTACTTAAGCTATTGGTGCCTAGGAATTACTCGGGGAAGGGGAAATAGTAGGTTTAAAATTTTTATGTGTGATTAAAAAGAAGTAAAATTTTATAAAAGTAGAAGCTAAAAATAGCTAACAACCTTGTTTTATTCTGACATTTCAGCCAGCAGATTCAGTTATCTTTGGGGAAAACAAGTAGCAAACAGGAGGACAGTCACTATGTTCCTTGTTTATAATCTACTGGGACTCACTGATGGGTAGGAATACTTTAACAATTTTAAAATCCCGACCTTAGTGTTTTAAAAGAATTCTGGTGAATATGTAAAAAGTCTCCAGGAGGACTCCAATGTTTGGGAACACAGTGGCAAACTTATGACTAAGGGCCTTTATTGATTAACCTCTTTAAAGTTCTAAAGCTGACATTTCTGTCATTAAGCAGTTTGCCCATGCACTTAATATTGGGAAAACTGAGCACCAAGTATCAAGGGCTTAATAAGAAAGGGCTCTTTTGTATTTTTCACAGTCCCACGGAAGGAGTATAAAGTTTCTCCAATATTCACACCTATCACCAGCTAAGATGCATACACAGTACAGAGGTAATAGCCAAACAGAAAAAAGCACTGAAGTGGGAAACAAGAGACCTGTTCTTTTCCCATTTCTACCATTTATTTGCTATATGACAATGGGCAAATCACTTGAGTTCTCAAAAATTAAGTCAGTGCCCTAGCTCCCCCATAGGAATCTGATGAGAATGAATAAAGTTAGTGCTACAAAACACCTTGAGATAAGCTGAAATAGGAACCACTGTACCATGACTTGTTTTGAAATTCATTTCCTTTACCTTTTATTTCTTGATCTCAATATAAATATAGCAATATTTGGTCTGGTCCTATGATAACTAATTTAATTAAAATAAAGACACAAGGAGTATGATTTTGTCTATTTTGGTGTTTGAGGGGAGACAAGACGGGGAAAAAATTAGCCTAGAAAGTGGTGAGTCATTATCTTCCCAAACACATGCCTTACAAAAAAAAAAGGAACTGATAAAGATAATTTGATCCAGGTCTCCATTGTTTAGGCAGATAAAGTATCATCACCATTTTATATGAGATAACTGAAACTTGTTAAGATTTCCAAATCAGACATAGAAATGGGGTATGAAGGCATGCTTATTATTGCTTGATGCTTTTAATGGGGAAATTTTAGTTTCTCTCTCTCTCTCTCTCTCTCTCTCTCTCTCTCTCTCTCTCTCTCTCTCTCTCTCTCTCTCTCTCTCTCTCTCTCTCTCTCTCTCTCTCTCTCTCTCCCTCCCTCCCTCCCTCTTTTTTTTCAGTATACAAACCTAAAGATAAAATTATCACCTATTTCCAAACTTTAAAGCACTTACCCATTACGATTATTCCTTTCCATCCACTGAAATAAAATGAATTACATTTATCTGAAAATCTGTCTAGACTTGTGAAATGAGCAAAGATGATCCAAGTTTCAAAATAAGCCATCTCAAATATTCTATCACCTCTCCATTCATTCATCCAACAATTCATTGCTTACTGTAGACTAAATCTTATAACAAGGATCAAAGAAGGTACAAGACATAGTTCCTGTTTTCAAGAATTTATGGAAAAGCACCTGAACTAAATAAAGAAGAATTGTGAAAAAGAAAAAAAAAGTTTATTTGACCACTTTTGAAATTAGAATTCTGGATCTGGGGAAAAGATGTTTGATAGAATCAAAAGAGAAGGTAGAAGGGGACAGCTAGGTGTGCAGTGGATAGAGTACTGGCCCTGAAGTCAGAAGGAACAGAGTTCAAATCCCAGCTCAGATACCTAATAATTGCCTAACTGTGTGATCCTGAGCAAGTCACTTAATCCCACTGCTTTAAATAAATAGTTTTTTTTTTAAAAGAGAAGTCAGAGAAAAACCTGAACTGAAGCAGAAGAACTCATATTAAAGGAAGAGAAGGTTCTAAAAAACCAATAAGGCTAGAGTTAAAGAAAGGATTCACACTAATGGATTTGACTTTAGAAAATAAGCATTTAAAGAGGAGAAAGGATTGAGAAAGTAAAGATTTAGGTAAAAGTGATTTGAGAAGGTGAGGAGAGAACCAAAAGGAAGCATTTTAGAAGTAAGAAGAAGGAAGCAAGAGAAAATTAGGACTGTTGAGACAAAGTCAAGAAAATTTACTAAAGTCAGTAAGTCAATAGTAACTCACACTCAAAGAACATTTTAGAGATTACAAATACTTTTATCTTGCTTTCCTCTGGGTTATACAGTCAGGTTATATACAGGTTATACATACACACACACACACACACACACACACACATATATATATATATATATATATATATATATATATATATATATACACATATATGTATATAGGTCTTTCTTATTTTCAGGCCAAAATTTTAGCCCTATTTCACCCTATCATAGCAGAAGTTAAAAAGATAGCAAAGGAGGAGAAAAGAAATAGAATATGACTGTGAATGGATTAAAAGCAATGCTAAAGGTTAACTAAGTATAAAAAGAATGGGTTTTAAATATCAGGAGAATAACCTGTAATCATTTCCAAGTAGTATGCCATATTAGTTTTCATTTTGTGGAGCATCCTGGGCTAGCTTAAGCTTCCTTACTTTCCTGTGTTTGTGACTTTCTGTACTGGATACTATGCCTTAACTGTAGTCACTCTATCTAACATTCATTATATTTTTGTAATATTCTCACTCTGGAAAAACTCTGCCATGCTGACATCCCCATGTAGTAGGGACCTGTGCAAGTCAAACTTCCTTCTTCTGCTTCCAGACTTCAAATCCCTGCCCCAGAACTCAATATCTTCAACCCCATCTACTTACCATTCTTCACTTTCTACTTTGTTTTCCCCATATTATCTCCCTTCATAAGCTTAAAAACTTCTTGAAAAAGGGTATTTAGTTTTTTGTTTATATTTGTATTACTTTTGGGATAGTGGATAGCACACTGGTCTTGGAGTCAGGAGGACAGCAATTCAAATCCATCCTCAGACACTTGCTATCTACTAGCTGTGTGTTCTTGAGCACTTAAACCTGACTGCCATGCATCCAGGACCATCTCCAGTAGTTCTATTTCATATCTGGTCATTGGACCCACATGACTCTGGAGGAGAAAGTGAGACTGAGGACACAGCGCAGCCCCACCTCACTCAAATCCCTTTCATATGCTTATCATGGCATCAACCTCCCTGATGTCATGATCTTCAAGAATGAAGGACAGGGGTGGCTAGGTGGCACACCAGCCTGGAGTCAGGAGTACCTAGGTTCAAATCTGGTCTCAGACACTTAATAATTACCTAGCTGTGTGGCCTTGGGCAAGCCACTTAACCCCATCTGCCTTGCAAAAACCTAAAAAAAAAAAGAGAGAATGAAGGACAAAAATCATTTCTTTTATTTAACGTAGTGCATTGCACATAGCAAGCACTTAAAAAATGTTTGTGTCACTACCTACAGAAGAAAAAGGTAAAGACATGGGGGATCTCACTTCCAAGGAGTATGGAAGGCAGGTCAACTGTTGCATTGATCTATGATGCAGTATTCGTATTTCTGCCAGTCAAAAATATAAAGTCTATATTCAAAGTATAAGTGGGTCTTTCTCCTTGAAGAGAAGTCAAAGAAGTATTTTAACAAGTTCCAGGTTTTAAGGGAAAATGAAGTGTTTCTCAGACACAAATAAACAAAAATAAAAGAAATTCAATTTGAAGATTAAAACTAATATGGAACTAGAGGGTTAGAGGCAATTAGGAAGCTCAGTGGATAGTGTATTGGTCTTGGAATCAGGAAGTTGCTATTACTGTTCTGTCATACTCTTTGTGAACAAATTTAGGATATTCTTGACAGAGTGATTTGCCATTTTTTCTCCAGGTAATTTTACAGATGAGGAAACTGAGACAAATAGAGTTAGGTGACTTGATCATGGTACAAATCTGGTCTGATGCCAGATTTGAACTCAGGAAAATGAGTCTTGCTTACTCCAGGCCTCGAATACTATCTGCCTTACCATCTAGCTGCCCACATAGTCAGGAAAGCCTGTGTTCAAATCCAACCTCAGATGCTTACTAGATGTGAACCTGAAGGCAGATAGATGCTCAGTGAAGTCATGAAGATCTAAATTTAAATCTAGACTCAGACTCTTACTAACTGTATGATGCTGGGCAAATAGCCTTGTTTTCTTCAATTTCTCATATATACATATATATGTATATATATATATGTGTATATATATATATATATATATATATATATATATATATATATATGAACTAGAGAAAGGAAAAACACATTAAAACAGATTATTTTCCAAGAAAACCCCAAATGAGGTCACAAAGAGTCTAATATGATTGAATGACTAAACAACAGCAAAGAATCAGAAGTAAATCCTAACCATTGTCAGGAGGTTAGAATATAGAGATATGTCATAAAAGAAGAAAGAAGGATCACAGAACACATAAAGTTGTAATAAATATAAAACTCTTCCTGAAAAAAGAAAAAAAAACTACCTGACTTTTAAGGAATAATTTTAAAAAATCAGTTGTGGTCAGATAAGTAGACCATCCAGTGGAGGAAGAGAAGACTAAATCTGATGGGTGATGCTTTATTGAAAAGTATTGAGGCAACTATTGTAGACCTGTCAAAAAAACAGGAAAGTCTGCCATCTTCTTTGTTTACATTTACTATATGACAGGGGACCTTCCACTCATTTTAAAAACAGATGAGTTGCTCTGCTCTCATTGATTCCATCTGATTCAATTCAATTAAACAAGTTATTACTAAGCTGACACTGGGTATAAAAAGAAGACAGTAACTGTCCCCAAGGCATGCTTTCTATTAAAAGAGTATACCATGTACACAAGAGGTAAAATATGGTTTGTAAAAATAAATACAAAGTAATTAGGTAAATATAAATTGTACATATACATACATACACACATAGACACACACACAGACATATATATATATATATATATATATATATATATACACAAAATAATGGGGAAGTCAGGAAAAGGTTGTTGCAGGATGTTTAGTTTACTAGGAAAGAAGTGTTGTGAAAATTTCTTTGAAAAAAGTTTTAATGTCAAGGACATATAAAGAACTTTTTCTAATGTCCAAAGAATATGAATGGTAATTTTTTTTAAAAAAAATGTAATTCAAATTTCTAGTGTCAAAGCCAGAATGACAGAGTAGAAGAAGTAGGGAAATTACATCTTGCTAAAAAGCATCATAGATAATGAAGCAATGTCAATATTAATAAAGCACCAAATGGTAGAACATCCAAATTCTTAAAGAAAAAGATTAAAAAATTACAGGAGGAAATTAAAAATAAAACTATATTAGTGAAGGATTTCAACTTTTCTCTCTCAGAGTTTGATAAATCTAATCTTAAAATAAATTGGAAAGAAGTCAGAAAGCTGAAAAGAATCCATAGAAAACTGAATGGGAATAGAATGAAATATACCTTTTTGTCAACAGCACAAGGCAGTTCACAAAAATTAACATCATATAAGAGCACAAAACCTCACAACCAAATGAAGAAAAGCAAAAATATTGAATATAACCTTTTCAGATAATAAGACAAAAATTATATTTAATTAAAGGTCTTGGAAGCACAGATTAAAAATTCATTGGAAATTAATTTGATCCTAAGAAATGTGTGGATCCAAAAACAGATCATAAAAACAATCAATAATTGAATTAAAGAGAATCACAGTAATGAAAAAAACTGTAAAATTTGTTGAATATAACCAAGAAAGAAATGTTTAGAGAAAAAATATAGCTCAAAACATATATATCAGCAAAAAAAAGAAAGAAAGAGCAGATAAATGAATTGGACATTAAATAAAAAAACTAGATGAAAGAACAAATTAAAAATCACTAATTAAGCATCAAATTATAAATCCTGAAGATCAATAGAATGATTAATAAAATGAACTAATGAATAAAACTAGGAAATCCTTTCATGAAAAAATAAAGTAGATAAAGCAATGTTTAATTTGATTTTAAAAAAAAGAAAATCAAATTACCAGTATCAAAGTTGAAAAAGTGAAAGCACCACAAATGAAGATGAAATTAAAGCAAATACTAGGAGTTATTTTGTCCTATTATATGCCAGTAAAAGTGGCAATCTAAGGAAATTCATGATTATGAACAAAATAAATTCCCCAAATACTTAAACAATCCTAACTTAGAAAAAGAAATTGTAAAAAGCCAAAAATGATTTCTCTAAGGACCAGGTGAACTAACAAGTAAATTCTACCAGAAACAATTAATCCCAATACTCTACAAACTATTTGAAAAAAAAATGTAAAGATGAAGTTCTACCACATTCCTTTAGAAAACAAATATGATTTTAATATCAAAACCATGGGGATCAGAAATTTAAAAAAATTTAAAAACCATTTTCCTTAATGAATATCAAAGTAAAAAAATTAACTGAAATATTAACAAGAGGATTACAACATTTTATCATAAACTCACCAGGTAGGATTTATTCCAGGAATGGCTATTGTTTAATATTAGGAAAACTATAAGTATAATTGGCCAAATAAATTACTAAAATTACAAGCATAACAAAAATGTATATGATTATCTCAATAGAAGTACAAAAAGGCTTTTGATAAAATGTAATACTAATTCTTATTTTAAAAAGAACACTTAAAAGAATAGAAATCAATGGAGTCTTTCTTAAAATGAAAAGTAGTTTCTAAAACTAAGAGCAAGCATTACTTGTAATGATGATATTATCAAGTTAAAGCTTCTTAGTAGCATCAAGGGTGAAACAACAATGTCAATTATCATGATCATTATTCAATGTCATATTAAAAATTTTTTCTTTACCAATAAGACATTAAGAAACCCTGGAGGGACAAAAACAGCGAAAGAGGAAACAAAACTATAAGAAGAAACAAAATTTCAGGATTTATAAAAATGTATTTTATTTTATTAAATATCTCTTAATTAAATGAAAAAAAATAATTTTAACTTTTGAATGTTGAGTTTCCTTCCCTCCTCCAACCCTTGAGAAGACAAGTTAGAATATCAGTTATTTATATGAAGTCATGCAAAACAAATATCCATATTGGTTATGTTGCAAAAGAACACAAATAAGAAAATAAGAAAATAAAGTTAATAAAGTTTGTTTCAATCTGAACTCAGAGTTCATTACATCTCTCTCTGGATAAATACAGAATTTTCCATTGAGTTCATTGGAATTGCCTTGGATCATCACTGTCTCACTCAAAGTAGCTAAGTCATTCATAGTTGATGTTTACTACGATATTGTTACTTCATTATAATATTGCTTTTACGGTATTCAATTTTCTCCTGTCACAGCTCAGTTTACTTTGCATCAGTTTATAAAACTCTTCCCAGTTTCCCCACCCTCCGCCCCAGAAAACATTTGAAATTCACATTGTCACATATAATCACATCTTGATCTTCAAAAGAAAGAATCTTCAGAAGAAAATGCTATTTAATCATCATTTAATCATGAGGATATTGAGTCAGACAGAGGTTCAGTAGTTTTCCCATGATCAGATAACTAGCAAATGTCTGAGGTTCGATTTGAATTCAGTTCTTTAAATGAGCCAGACACAGCACTCTAAACACTGCCACCTAACTGCCTCTATTAGATTGGATGATCATAACTGCTAATTGAAAAAAAGATTTTCTTCTGTTTTCTCTACTAAAGACAATGATCTTTATCTGGGAAGAACAGAAAAAAATATGGCTAACAGGAGTTTGATATACTAGATCAATAAGGTGTTAGTGAGAATATCTAGCTGCCCTTGATAAGTACAAGACACTGGGCTCAAATGAACTATACCCTTGGGTTCTGAAGACAGTGCTTGATGTGATGGATGAGCTACTGTCTGTGACCTTTGAAAGATCAAGGAGAATAGGAGTAGTACTATAGAATTTTAGAGTGACGAATGTTGGTCCTATTTTCTCACAAAGAGAAATGAATGAAGTCAAGAGACCATAGACCAGGGAATCATTTATTTTGCTCTGTTTTTTACATTTATGGCAAAATTCTAGACTTTGATATGAAAGATGCAATTAAATATCTAAAAGAAAATATGGTACCCAAAGATGATGATATCAGACCAACTTTATTTTCAGATGATGGAAATCTGGGAAGAGCTGCTAACACAATGCATGACAGAATAAGTATCAGAGAAGATCTTAGTGTGCCAGAAAAATCAAATGATGAAATTTAATAGAGATGAATGCCATTGTTAATAATTGGTTCCCAAAATCAGGTATAAGATTGAGAATCCTCAGGAAGACATCAATTGATATGAAACAGAGGTCTTAGAGTTTTGACGAACTACAAAATACTATATCATAGGATCCAAGAATTTGATTGATGCCCTTAAAAGTTTTTGCATCTGAGTATGGTTTAAATCAATGTTTTAAGTCACCTTCCTACTGTAGGAAGCTGACAAGTGTTGATAATTCTACTGTACTCTTTCTCTAATTTATAGACAGGAAAGATCTAGAATAGCATGGTTAGTTCTGCACACCACAGTTTAGGAAGGACTCCAATAAACTGGAAAGCATTCAGAAGGGGACAGTAAAATACATTGAGATCATGCCAAGACAAAATAATTTGAATGACTTGAGAGAAATTTAGTGAATACATGAAAAGGCTTGGCAGGCTAATATTGTCTTAGAGTATGTGAAGAGCTCTTAGGTGAAAGGATTAGACTTTGCCTTCATGGCCTCAAAGGACAAAAACTAACATAAATGGTAGAAGTTTAAAATAGGCAAATTTAGGTTTGTTTAAAGATAAATTTTCTAATAAATAGAGCTATATGAAAGTGGACTGGATTTCCTCAGAAAATAGTGGAGTTCTCTTCATGGGAGATCTGTGAGCAGAAAGACAAAAATAGTCACTTGTTAAGCATGTTTTAGAGAGGATTCACTGGATTGTTGTAGATAATACTAGATGCCTCCTTAAGTCCTTTGAAATACTAAAATTACATTAAAGATCCTTTTGGCATCCCACACTGGAAAACTGAACATGAGATGTCCATTAGAGAAATATAACTAACAAAATCATGCAAGAAAAATAGTATTTATTTTTTTACTTTGAAGAACAGATAAGATTTCAACAGGCATATATGTCAGTAAGAATTTCAGGCATAGTGAATGGGCTAAGAAAATCTGTAGAGAAAGGTATGGTTTAGGTGAAATAGTGAATAATCTAGTCTGCTAGGACCATAGGGGTATGTCAAGAGGATTGATGTGAAATAAAATGACAAAGGTAGTTCAACTTTCACTAGTGTTTAAACAAAGGACAGACCACTCTATCTGAACTTTGACCCAATCTAAACAAAGCAGAAGTAATAAATCTCTGCCAGTACAAGTCAATGAATAAAAAAAAAATAGATGCTGTGTATTGCGAAAGGCAGCATAGAATAATGGAAGGAACAATGAACTTGGCCTCAGAAGACTAAGGTTCAATTCACAGGTCAGCCAATATGTGTGATTTTGGTCACATCATTTGAACTCTCAGTCATAGTATCATGCTTTGAAAAATAGGGATAAACATATTTGTACTACTTAGCTGACTGGGTTGTTTTGAGGTTGGAATAAGATAACATCTGTAAAGTTTTTTTTAAAACATTAAAAGATCAAAATATATAATCTATTCACTTCTTCCTTCTTAATTTCATTATTTTAAGAATTTATATTTTTAAAAGTTCATGAGATTCACTTTCCCTCCAAAGGTGCTTTATCACTCCTATTAAAGCCACAAATATCCAAATTTTAATAGAATGTATATTTAAAGTTGTTTTGAGAATCAGCTGCTTTAAGTATGTTTACAAAAGAATATTGTACCTAAAATGATCCTCCTTGGACAAGAGAACTTAAAACATCAGAGGCGTTTTGCATTTAGACAGCACCTTAAACTACATTTTCTGTCCCACTTTGTCAGTGGAAATTTTCTCACTGCCCTGGAGGGATAAGTTCACTCACAGCTAATCAGAATGGGGTTCTGTGTAATATGGACATCTGTCTACCAGGAACTAGCTGGAGACTGTCACCTTGTTCACATGCAGGAGACAACCAACAGCTTTGAAACCATAATGATTCCTGTCACAGTTAACCTACCATAAGCAGATGGAAACAAGTGACTCAGAGTTGAAAGGTTCCATATTCAATTTCTAATCACCAAAATCTGCAGATCTTTCACCTTCCCATTTTCAAAAAATATTGGCATTTCAATTCTTCATTGATGTGTGAGAATGTATGTGGTCTCTTTGTTCAAAATTGGTAAGATTGAAGGAAGAAATGGTAGAGGAAGTTACTGTACATAATTATCATAATTAGACCTACAACACAGGAAAATACAGGAGGTGGGGGGGTGGAAGGAGAGAAATGGAGGAGAGAGAAACACACATATAGAGAGATCAAGACAGAGATAGAGAGACAAGGAGAGGAGAAGGAGACAGAATAAAGGAAATGGAGAGAGAAGAAGGGGTTTGATAAAAGGAGAGGGAGAGAAAGAGAAAAAGATGCATGTTCAGTTACAAAGAAGGTAAAAATCAGAGAAAATGTTTATATGCAATATCAAAATCTAGTAATTACTTAGATGTCTTATATACATGAATATTTTATAAACTGGTGATATCAGCACTCTCTACCCCCCCCCCTTAATATTTGCCAAGGTTTTATGTCATTGCTTGGCAAATGATTTTAACATTCACTTTTCACCTGATACATTTTCTTGCTCGTACAATTCATTTCAGAGGCATAACTTGTTTTCTTTGCTAAGATTTCATTTCCTCCCATCTCAGAATTTGATGAAATCTATTTCTTAGTTTCTCATCTCCCAGTGAAAGCTGACAACAAGTATCAGACAAAATGTAGCTGTCCCATATGAAGTAATTCATTTCTGTCAAAGATTAGACATCATTTTTTTTTTCCTTGACACAAGATGACTGATATTGTTCTGTAAGATCCCAAAGTAGCAGCTTTACCACTTAAGTACTAACATTCATTTAGGAAAATTCATTCTGCTTCACTGCTTGGATTTTGATTTGAGGGTAGACAATCAGTCCTAGTCAGGGAACTGGATAGTAATAGGGACTTTATTTTTAAACCTGATTTAGTGCCATGTTCAACTAGAAAACTGTTAAAGATTCTTCCAGTCTTAAATGGGTTTTTAATTGTTTTATTCTTGTATCTATCTATTCTGTAGTTGTTGTTGAAACTTGACTGTTCTCAAAGGACAACTTTATCAAGTAGAGCAGTGATGGGACAAAGTTCATTCATTCCAAGTACAACAAGCAATTTGTTAAATTAGGTGAAATTGTGAGGTGCTAAGCATTAAGACCTCTTATCTGGATTTTGAGAACTCGGATGCAAAAAAGGTAAGTGGCAAAGTAAACAATGTTTTCACTTTTTTTTCACAACTATGTAAGTATTCTATTTGTTGTTAGGAAGATAAGAATATTAGAATATTTTCTTTCATCCACCACACATAAAATGTACTCCCTTGAAAAGTAGCTGACATAGCCCAGTAATTTTTGTGAAGTGGTTAGTATAGTTCTTAGAACATAATAAGTGTTAAATAAATGCTAATTATTATTAGTGTTGTTATTATTATTCCATGATGAGTTGCTTTCTTAAATATCAAATAAAGCAAAAAACCCCCCCAAACCTATCCTGCTTTTCACATAGGATAGGTATAAGAATATAATGACAAGACAAAACAAATGTGAAAGGACTTTGAAAAAAATTAAATTCCAAGAAAATGTAAAAGAGAGATCCTAGAATTTGTGAAGTCATTCCTGTATGCTAAGTGTTGATTGCTGTAGATACAAATTCATGGAAAATGAAAGAGTACCTACCCACAAGTAACAGTCATTCTAATAAGTAAAGGCTATACTTAAAGGGAGTGAAAATAGAAAAAAAACAGGGAGGGAAGGAAATACCTAGCTTGATTTTGAAGTGTAAAATCTAGAAAGAGGGGTGGGAGAGGAATGAAGCTTAGCTCCTCTTTATAACAAAGGCCACCAGAGGAATCTCACTAATGAGAGGAGGCTAGACTTAGTATGTTCCAGGTTAAGAAAGTCCCAAGGATAAGTGGATATTAATGAGTGAAGAACCCCTGGATACTGGGAAAAATAGCAGGATGATTTGAAAGCCAGGAAGTCAAGAACAAGGATAGGAAAGCAATAAAAGTACAACTGGGCTCCTCTACAAATTATCAGGGTGGTTGTTTTTCTTTTGGTTCTATCTGGAATATCTCACTTTTCTTACAAAGGGAGGAATGGTTTCAACTATGCATTTTACTTAAGAATGTCTAATCAGATAACAGTGTTTAATAGTTCCATGACCAGTCATTCAAATTCCAAAAGTACTGGTTAACTTTATACAATTTCACAATGAGATATTGCATTACTAATTAATTTGGACTTATCCTCTGATAAAATTCATGGTAGTTGGTATTCATAAAGAATGAAACTTAACATGGTGCAAATCTCCAGAATTTGTCCTAAAAAGGGACAATGTTAGACTTCAGAGTTTGATCTAAAGAAAGAACAAATAGGATTAGGCTAAAGCATGCATTTATTAACTTCTCTAAGTTTACAGATATGCATGCATGGGACCTAGCTAAAAAAGTGAGTCCAAAATGAAATTCTGGGGTGATGATAATTTTACAATCCTACTATCAGAAGGTGGGATCTGAAGAAAGCTGCTCCTGCATTTGTCCATTAAGAGAATGGTCCTAATCTTAGGATGTGTTTTTATGTCACATACACTGGGGGCAGTGGAGTTCAGTATCAGGACATTCCCTTTAGGTTAGGATTGCCCCCTTCCTACTCTGGACCTTTGAGCCTTATCAGTTAGGCTAAAGTTCTCCATAAAGCTTGAGAATCTTCCCCCTCCAGAATATTAGCACCATGTAGTGCCATTGATAGAATGAGGAGATTCATATACACATATATATGTATGTATATATATATATATATGAGAGAAAAACAGCTAAAATTTATTTGTGTTTTTAGGTGACTGTCAAGACTTTCAAATGAATGTCATAGTTACAAGTATGTGTAGAGCAAGAGAAATCCATTTAACCAAGACACTTGGATGCAACAAGTATGAGCATCTTGTATCTCTCCAGCTCCTGTCCCCTTATCAACTGTTGGGAACAGTGACCCTCCAGATGCTGATCTCTAGAGATCATGACCCCCTTATCTCAAAACCATTAAATCTATTAATCGCTGAAACAACATCCTAGAATATCCCTGAAATAAACTCACAGTCAAGAAGTTGAGCCAGTCTCAGAATATATTTCACATACCATATAGTCATTCACTGACATTCCAAATTCTGCAAGTATAGACATATTGCCTTTTGTCATATCACAAAATTACTCCGTACCTCTTTTCATCATTCTTTGAGAATAATAATAAAATTAATACTACATTCATTATGAGGAGGAAATGAGAAGCTAATGCCCTATAATTATATTCTTATTTCTAGAATTGCTTAAATCCAAACTCCTTTTTTTTAGCTGCCACAACCCTTTATGGATTTTATCTCTCTGAGAATTGGAAAGTCACTGAGAAAAGGTTCTGAATCAATTTTGTATTTGCATACTCAATACTCAATACAATACTTATGTATTAAATGCTGATTGATGGATGAGAAAAATATACAAAGCAAAAGAAATAACCAATGAAGGATTAAGATTTGAAAGGGACCTTAGAATATACCTAGGTGAACCATCTAATTTTACTCGGGAGAAGATTCAGGACCAGAAAATAGAAATGATTTGAAAAAAAAAATTGATGCCAAACGGTATGTTCTCTCCAGTATACCACACTACCTGCAGCACACTACCTGTTGTTGTTCATTTGTGTCCTACTCTTTATGATGTCATTTGATGTTTTCTTGGCAAACATACTGGAATGATCTGCAATTTTCTTCTCAGCTTAGCTTGCAGATGAAGATCTAAGACCAACAGGGTTAAGAAACATACTCAGGGTCGTACAACTAGTAAGTATCTGAGGCCAAATTCAAACTAAGAAGAATCTGACTCTGGGTCCAATCATTATTTTTACTTTGCATATATAATGTATATGTATATATTATATGTATGATATATAATAAAATACATTATTTTGTATAATAAAGACAATCCATCACTAACTACCTTTGCATAAATTATCTCTCACTATGATTATAATCCAGTTTCATCTTGTCTCTACTTGTTGGAATACCTGGCTTCCTAAAGTTCAGCTGATGTACAAGTCTTTATTAATCCCTTCAGCTGTATTTGTTAATATTCTCTCTTCTGAAATAATCACATAGTTGTCTCTCTGTATACCTATTTTACATATATATTTATATGTATATACATATATATAATATATATATATGTATATATATATATATATATATATATAGAGAGAGAGAGAGAGAGAGAGAGAGAGAGCTAGATATGTATGTATATATCAGGGACTATTTTCAATTAAAAAAATATCTATAATGTCTAACAATGATTTGTATAAAGTGGCTGTAGAATAAAAGCTTGTTAAGCCAAGTTGAAGATCAATTTTGTATGATATATGTGGAAGAGAGGTTACCACAGCCTAAGTCCTTATAGATGAATATTTATCTGAATTGTAAATTCATGACCATAGACCTTACATCAGACTAGATGAAAGATCTGAACTATTACCACCAATATAAATTATACCTCAAATTTTTAAATACTATCATTGAAAATGGAAGATATTAACTCTGAATATGTTTAAAAATACAAATATTTTTTTCCATAAAATTTTAAATAAAGTTGTGAATGTATGTCCCTGAACCAACTTAACTTATGTAAAGAGACTCAGCATGATGTAGTGAATGGAGAGTCAGTCTTGAACTGGAGAAGATCTGAGTATAAGTGCTATTATTGACACAAGCTAGCCAGGAATCCCTGGACAATTCACTTAAATAAATGTTCCTTATTTATTATTATATCCTGCTCCATAAGTCACAAATAAGCTACTTATCTGCATTGGTAAAAGGAGTTTCCACAATGATGAAAGCATCAGTTAAAATAAAGAAAAAGCAGCAACTAGAAATAAATCAAAAAATAAAAATAAATAAAAATATTACTTTATTATATCTAAACTCTCAATTAGCTAAATTTGTCTACTCTAAAAATCCTTTTCATGTTGGCTTAATTATTACTGAAAATTGTCTAAACCAGTATAAACTTTTAGATTTTCTCCAAATCCTTTGAAATATGATTGTCCAATACCTTTGGCCTAGTTTGTTAGTCATGGTGAAAATCAATCTCTAATTAGCTTTTTTTGGTTCCTATAACTGACAATGAAAATCCAAATACTAGATCTAGTTTATTTATCCTTATCTCCCCTTTTCCCTTTAACTAATTCAGTGCCATTTAAATTGAACTTAGCTTGGTGTTTTCTCTTCACATGCATCACTTGACATTTACACTCATTAAATTTCATATTCCACCCCTGAACTCTTGGGTTTGATCTAGCAAAGGGCTTTCTAAAAAAAAAAAAAACAACTGAATTCTTCTGTTTAAGTCACTCCATTTATTTTATTGCCAACTGTAAATTTGGCTGCCTTCAATAATTTAAGCAATGTATTAACATATGTTAATATAAATATGTGTCACTTTTGCCACATTCCTTTCTTCATAAAATGACATTAGTGCTTTGATTTACCCTCAAGGCTCAATTTTTCAAGAAAATAAAATCAGAACAATAATTTACCATCTTCTGTTCAAGCCCCCAAAGGCATACTGAAAACTAGAGATATAAAATTAAAAGTAAATCCAATTCCTTCTATCTATAACAAAATTTCTATCTATAACAAAACCACTAAGATTATTTAATTGCCACAATTTAACCATCCATGTAGTGTTATAATTTTAAAAATATATTAAGAATTCTTAATATCCCCTAATATATATAGTTTCATTCAAAATGATATTTTAAATGTCAATGTCATTTATCAATTTATTGTTTTATACTTGGCTGATGTCTTGAATGACATTTTTTCTTTCTTTTTACTTTAATATTTTCCCAGTTATAAGCAGAAAAACAAGTTTAACATTCTTTTTAAAAAAATTAATTCCAAATTATCTTCCTCCCTCCATTCTTCCCCATTTAGTAGGTAAACAATTTGACAAAGATTATAAATGTATAGTCGTACAAAACATTTCCATAATAGTAATGTTGTAAAAGAAAACAGACAGCCTCCAAAAGAAAGTAACCTCAAGAAAAATAAAGTAAAAAAGAAAGTATGCTTCAATCTGTATTCAAATACCATCAGTTCTTTCTCTGGAAATGGATAACATTCTTCATCCATCATAAATCCAACAGATTTATTTATCAAGGATCTTTATATTGCTGAGAACAGCCAAGTTGGTCACAGCTTATCATCTTACAATTTTTTTTATTAATTTGTACATAGTACACTTCACCCTGGACCAGCTCATGTAAGTTACCCCAGGTTTTTCTCAGAGCAACCTATTCATCATTTCCCATAGTAGATTAGAATATAATCATAATCATATAATCACAATTTTTCAGCCATTCCCTAACTGATGAACATCACCTCAATATCCAATTCTTTGCAACCAGAAAAGAAACACCACAAATATTTTGTACATCTAGATCCTCTTCCTTTTCATTTTTTTATGTCTTTTGGGATACAGATTTAGTAAGTAGTATTACTAGGCCAAAAGGGCATATTATATAGCCCTTTAGATTTATTTCTAAATTATTCTACAGAATGGTTGAATCAGTACATAACTTCACCAGCAGTGTATAAACGTTGGATGTTTCCCATATCCTCTCCAACATCTGTCATTTTCTTTTTCTGACTTATTAGTCAATTTAGTAGTTTTGAGATATCTCAAAATTGTTTCAATTTGCATTTCTTCAGTCAATAGTAAATTAGAGAATTTTTTCATAAATCTATAGATAACTGATTACTTCAGAAGATTGTACATCAATTATTTTTATCATTTATCAACTGGGAAATGGCTCTTATTTTTTAAATTTGATTCAGTTTCCTATATGGTTGAGAAATGAGACTTTTATCAGAGAAACTTACTTACGTTTCTAGCTGTTATTTCCTTTCATCCTAACTCTCTCTCTCTCTCTCTCTCTCTCTCTCTCTCTCTCTCCCCCCCTCTCATTTGTTTTTTTTGACAAGGTCATGGGGTTAAATGACTTGCCCAAGGTCACACAGTTGGGTAATCATTAAATATCTGAGGTCAGATTTGAACTCAGGTCCTCCAGATTCCAAGGCTGGTGCTCTATCCACTGTGCAATCAGCTCCCCTGCTTTTTTTTTTTAAATAAGGTTTAATGCACATTTATTCTTAACATGTGAAATATATGAAGATTTTATACTGAATAAATTATATTTCTTAAGCCAGAGGAAAGGGAGAAATTTACATAACTTTTCTTTCTTTTTTCACTATATTATCTTAGAATACAAATGTGGCTTCTCATCACTGAAAAATCTTTGAAGTTCTGTTTCTTCCTGTTTTACTTTTTTTTGTCTGTACTAATAATCATTTTCCTAAATCAATTCATACACAAACATTTCCATAACTTGATTCATGATGCAATTGTGATGGGTTACTCTTTTGAAAAAGAGAAAGACTTTAAACATACAGAAATTTGTAAATTACTCTCAGGTTTTCTTGGTTTATTTGTTTTTGTTTTTTGGAGATATAGCTCTAAATAAAATATATACAAAATAAAAATTAAAAACTATTTACTTCTACCATCACTTTATAGTTACTATACCATAAAAAAGAAAGTAAAAACTTTGTACTAAAAAAAATGAGGGTATGTTCAATGCATAACTTCTAAGATAGCACAGGCCCTTAGATTTAAAAAAAATAATTAAAATGATTAAAGAAAGTGGGAAGAATTGTAATCATAAAAGATTAAACAATAGATAACAGATATGACCATAGTCATGAGGAAGCAATTTTCATTGATCACCATCAGGTATGTGTTTTCAAGACACAGAGATTTCTATACCCAACTGAGTCTAAATGCTGTTTCATCTTTGAGGTAGTTCTGATGCCAGTAAAGTTCCCTTGCCATCCTTACCTCTCATTTCCCCATTACCATAAAAACATTTTTCTTTCCTCTTTAATGTGAGGTACTTTACCCCATTCTACCTCGTCCTTTCCCTTTCTCCCAGAACATTCCTCTCTAGCACTTTAATTTTATATTTTAGATATCATTCTTTCCTATTCAATTCACAGTTATACCTTCCTATTTATATATACTCCTAACTGTCCTAATGATGAGAAAGTTCTCATGATGCTACAAGTATCATCTTCCCATGAAAGAATGTAAATACTTTCATCTTTTAAGTCCTTTATGATTTACCTTTCCTATTTACCTTTTATGTTTCTCTTGAGTCTTGCATTTGAAAGTCAAATTTTCTATTCAGTCCTTTTCAGCAGCAGTACTTAAAAGTCTTCTATGATATTGAAGATCTCTTCTCCCCTCCCCCCACCAAGGATTATACTTCATTTTGCTAAATAGGCACTTCTTGATTATAATCCTAGTTGCTTTGTCCTCCTAAATATCATATCTGAAGTACTCTGATCTTTAATATGTAGAAGCTGCTAAATCTAATGTTATCTTGACTGGTTTATTCCCTGACTGCTTGCAATATTTTGTTCTTGTCCTAGGAACTCTGGAACTTGGTCATTATATTCCTAGAAGCTTTCATTTTGTAATCTTTTGCAGGAGGTGGTTGGTGGATTCTTTCAATTTATATATTGCCTTCTGGTTCTGGGATATCAGTTTTCCTTGATAATTTGTTTAAATTCATTTATTTATTTTCATCCATATGCACATGCATATTTCCAAGTTACAAATTTTCCTCCACCCTTCCTTCCTACCCCCCCCCCCCCACTTCTATCAGGGAACAGTCAGGTTAGCATTTTACATACATATTTTGTAATTTGTAATTAGTAATTTTTGGCACAAGGAATTAGAGTGAAAGGAAAGAGACACAAGAGATAATTTTTATAAAGTGTTCATCAGATTCAGAAGGGTTGTTTTTTTCTGTTTTGTTTTGTTTTGTTTTTCTTCCTCTGGTTGGGGATTTTATAGTACATAAACAGTCAAATACAGTTGTCCTAGCACTCTGGACTACTGAGAGGAGCTGCTTTCATCAAGGTTGTTCATCTCATAATGTTGTTGATGTTGTTGTTCTCTTGGTTCTTACTCCCTTCACTCAGCATCAGATCCCACAAATTATTCCATGTTTCTCTAGAGTCTGACCTTTTATGATTTCTTATAGAACAATAGTATTCCATAGTACTCATGTACCATAACTTGTTTAGCTATTCTCCAATTGATGGGCATCCCTTTAATTGCCAATTCTTTACCACTATAAAAAGTGCTATGAATATTTTGGATCATGTAGGACTTTTCCCAGTTTTTATAATTTCTTCTGGATATAGACCTAGAATTGAAATGGTTGGGTCAAAGGGTATGAACAGTGTTATTGCTCTTTGGGCATAGTTCCATATTGCTTTCCAGAAAGGTTGGATCTGTCCACAACTTTACCAGCATTGCATCAATGTCCTGATCTTCCCACAACCACTCTAGCATTGATAATCTTCCCTTTTTCTTATCTTTGCTAATCTAATAGGTGTGAGATGATACTTCATTGTTGTTTTAATTTGCATTTCTCTAATCAAATGATTTGGAGGATCTTTTCATATGACTATATATAGCTTTAATTTCTTCATTTGAAAACTGTCTGTTCATATCCTTTGATCATTTATCTGTTGGGGAATTTCTTTGATAATTTCTTAAAAAACAATGTCTAGGATTTTTTTTTATTATTGTGGTTTTCAGGTGTCCAGTAACTCTTAAATTATCTCTCCTGGAATTATTTTCCAGGTCAGTTGTTTTTCCTAGTGAGATATTTCACTATGCCTTCTATTTTTTTCACTCTTTTGGTTTTGTTTTATTGTTTCTTGATTTCTCATAAAATCATTAGCTTTCATTTATTCAATTCAAATTTTTAAGGAATTATTTTCTTCAGTAAGCTTGTATGTTCTTTTCCATTTGTTCTATTATACTTATTAAGGCATTATTTCCTCATTGACTTTTTTTGTAACTCTTTTGCCATTTGTTCTTGTCTTTTTTTAATGTAATTTTTTCAGTATTTTTTGGTTCCTCCTTTTACTAAACTGTTGACTCACTTTTTCATGACTTTCTTACATTGTTCTCATTTCTCTTCCCATTTTTTTACTGCTTCCTTTATTTGATTTTAAAGTAAGTAAAACTTTTTCATGGCCTGAGATCAAGTCATTATTTTTCCTGTAGGTTTTGGATGTAGGAACTTTGACTTTGTAACCTTCCTCTCAGTGTGTTTTAAGCTTCCTTTTCACCACACTAACTTTTTAGGGTTAATTTTTTTTTTTTTGGTGTTTGCATCTATTTCAAGTCTATTATTTGTCTTGTAACTCTTTGTTAAAGTAGGGCACTTGCTTTTAAGATGGAGGCACATTGTCCCAAACTTCTTGACTTCTGTAAAACTGTTTTCAGACATACTTCTTAGGGACTTGAAAGTTTTCAGTTCTTCCAAGGTGGTATAATCTAAAAAATATGGGTGTTTACTTCTCTCCTGGTCTGTATTCTGGTCTGTGAGTGACCACAAGCACTCTTTTATGCCCTATAATCATGAGAAGGGTCCCTCTCTCACTATGGCCACCAACTCTGGTGTTCTAGGTACTCCTACTTATCCTAGGATTGTCATCTAGGACTGTCACACAGATCCGAGTATGGGCAAAGCAACAGAGTTCTGCCTCAGTGCTAGCAAAGAGATGCCTTTTGGTCTTCTGTCTTTTTTTAGAAAAATAAAGTTTAGTAAAAATATGTTTATGGAAGCACCAAAGACTAATAAAAGTATTTTGGGTGTCAGTATGGCAAAATCCAAAGAGTGAAAAAATCATACATATGTTTTGATTCTGTGATTCCATGGCTGAGACTTCTCTTCATCACCACCACCTTTAATTGCTCCCCACCTTCAATTCCATGTCCCTCCCTAAAAAGCAACATATCTAGCTATAAAAATGATACTATTTGCTTATCTGTTTGCAATATCAAGGAATTAGAAATAAAAAGGCAATTAGAGAATGGCTAAGTAAATTCTAATATATCAGTGCAATAGAATAATATGTAAAATCTTTAAATTCTCAACATGAAAATAAAAGGATATAATGAAAGAGTTGTATGAAATGATGTAAATTTAAATGAGCATAATTTGCACTTTAAACATTGACTACATGGTTGTAGTTTTAGGGAAGAAGAAAAGACAGGAAGAAGAAATAAATATGATATCGTCAAAGTAATTCTTTCTATCATGCACCACTTACAATTGTAACCTATATAGCCTTTACTTAACTAAATTAAATAGGAACACTGATTGCTATCCTAATAATCTAGACCTCATCTTCATTAAATAATATGCACAGATCTCCTTGAATGTAATGACTTCTTGTTTTTAATCGAATATTAATGTGAACTTCTACCATTTTCTGCCACTACCATTTTATTTTGCTGTTCAATTAGCTGTCCATTTGTCCTTTTCTTAAATTTTTGGCCAGTATTCTTTTAAAAATGTATTATCTATTTTAATATTTTATGGTATTAGAAATATATTTTCTATGTATCCCCTTAGAATATGTTCTCTACACTCCCAGAGTTTCATTTTATAAGACTCTTAATACTAAATCAGTTTATTGCCCCTTAGAGTTATTTTGGAGCTGTGGTTTACTCACAATTAGTTTTAAAAATCTGCCACACATAAAAATATTTATGCTTAGTTTACATACACTCCCCTAGAGAAAAGGAGATAAAACCATGTGTACTCCCCTTGAGATGACTCTAGCACATCATTACATTTTAACCAGTTTGCTTCATAGTACTTTCCTTCTAATCTATTCATAAAGTTTTTTTTAAAATTGAAATCAGCATTTTCCAGCTCTGATTTACCTGTATCTATACATACATTGATATTCATGCATGCATAAATACTCAATTGAATACAGAGCCTACATTTTGCAACTTAGCAAATTCTTGAGTTAGAGTTCTGTTAGTTGTTTTATTTGGATGAATAATTATTCATTAAAGTTGAGTACTATGAACCAATTTTAATGTCTTTAGGAAAAATAGGAACTGCTCCTAGATCATGATTATTATATTTAAACTGTAAATGCATTCATAGCATTCATTGGTATAGAGTATCTGATATTTGACATAAAGTCTAAAATATCCCCAAATAAACATTTTAACATTGATAATAGAAATATAATAATTAATGAAACTGCAATCTGTTTTTCCCTGCTGCAGACATGTCCTAGAGTGCCATTCCTGTGTCTGTCTGAACAAGAATGTGTGTGTTTGTGTATATTCTTATGTGTATTTCTGTGTGAGTGAAAAGAAAGGAAGCAAACTTTGTCTTTTTCCTCTTTTTTTTCTAAATTTTCTTTTTTTTCCTAAAAGGCACCTTTGACACTTAATTCCAATGAAATCTTATGTGTTTTCAATTAACTGTTTATTTCTTAATAACTTTTATGCTTTCCAGGCTATTCTTCATTTTAGTTATTTTATTTGGAGAATTATGTTTTCTTATTTGTGGTATATTGTACTAAATAAATGAGTATCAATCTAAAAGACTAATGCTATTTTAGTAGGCAACATTACAAACAAGGATTTTATTTAGTGCACAAACATAAAAATTGTTAGCAAGTAAAACTACATAATAATTGTAAGTGTGACCGGTTGGATGATTCTTTTGGGAACAGTCTTTGGTCAGTCATTCATTGACTATAAACTAAGTGCCTATTACATGAGACATGATGTGCTATGTGGAACAACATCAATATGCTCAAAAATATAGCCTATACTTTAGAGGCAATTATAGTTTTCTAATTATTTACATGAGGCAGTTAGGTGGCATAGCAGATAGAATGCTTACCTGGAGTCATTAAAACTTATCTTCCTGAGTTCAAATATTGCCTCTGACACTTACTAAGTGTTGGACTTTGGGAAAGTCATTTAAGCCTATTTGTTTCAGTTTCCTCATCTGTAAAATAAGCTGGAGTAGGAAATGGAAAACTACTCCAAGAAAACCCCAAAAGAGGTCACAAAGAGTCAGAATATGACCAAATTCCTTTTGGTCATCAACAAATTCCTTTCATAAATACCATTTCATTCATCCTCACAACTTTCTAATGAAATAGTCAACTCAGATCCCAACTGTACAAATAGGGAAATTAAGACTCAGAGAAAAAGTTGAAACCTACTCAAATTTACTCAGCTACTAAATATTTGGACTAGGACTACAACCCATTTATTTTAATACCTAGTTCAGACTTGCCCGGTTTCTTAAGATAATAATGGCCGATAGGTAAAGTTAAAATGAAGAAAATTTTGGTTTAGCATAAAGAATAATTCTTAACTTTTAAACTTTTATAGAGTTATGTGAATTATTCTGGATAGTACTAAGTGTCTCTAAGCAGAAAATGAATGACCATTTCTTTGGCACACTATAAATAAAATTTGTGCTATTTTGGAGTCACTCTATTAGACCTGCTAAGCCTTTCTTACTTTATGACTAGGATTCCCAATTGATGCATTGATGAAACAGTACTGTGGAGTAGAAAGGGCACTACATTTAAATACTGACACATTTGAATACTTATAGATGTGTCATTAATTAGTTATGTAAGCGTGGGCAAGTCAGTTAACCTCATGTCTTAGGTAACTCATCCATCAAATTTTTTTTGCATCCTGAATATTAAACAACTATTTTTAAAATAGAAGGAAAGGTTATTTTGTATATGGGAAGCAAATTAAAATATGTATAAACTACAGTAGAATGTTTTCTTTAAGATTTTTGATTTTGGTGAAAAAAGATGATATGTTATATAGAGTGATAGATTGTGTTCATTCAGTCTTTCAACAACATAAATAAATAATAAAATAGTCTCCGAAAAGTGTTGTGAGCATCCACATGAAAATACGCAAAGAAGTATAAAAAGAGTTCTACATTTATAACAGAGTAAATCAGTTGATTTGAGATTGAAGTCAAAGATCTTGAAGAAGTTTAAGGAAATAGAAAAAATTAGACTGAAGCAGAAATGTCACATCACTGATCTTTTACCTCAAAACTTTAATGGTTAAAGACAATATATTTTTCATTATAGAGGAAAAAGCATCTGCTTGACAGTGTGAAGAGGATGACATAGAATACTACTTTATCCCTGGAAGTGCTACATTTTTAAAATAGCCAACAATAACAACAGCAACAATATTTTGGAGCCAGTTAGGCTGGCTTGAGGTGAAGAAGCAGAGTATTAGTTGTATAAACAATAACTACTAAGAGAAAGAAACAGGCTCTTATTTAGCAGGTAAAATTAAAGAGGAATCAGAGAACAAAGATATTAGAATCTTGGAGGTACCGTGTGCTAGGGCAGTAGAAATTCAGAAGCTTATATGAATAAAAGAATTGAAGTGTCAATAAATCAATTTAGAATAGAGACTTGAGAGGGTGAAAGGGGAGGGGGAAGGATAAAGTTAAAATGGCAGAGGAGCACAAAGATAGCCCCCTACTTCTCTCAACTGTCTCTTCTAGAACAGATCAGTTTAGATCCTCATGGAAAAATCTAAGATAAAAGTAACAATGAATTATTTTTTCTCTGAGGTCTGGAGGATATTAGGGAGATAGGTAGGAAGATCTGAGGACACTAAGAATGAGATTCAGTTAGAAGTACATCACACAGAGAACTTCAGTTCAAGCAAGAAGGAATTCCAGAACTAGAATGGAGGGAAACATGTATCACCTGGCATTTTTTGGTTTGTTTCCTGCTATCCACTTTCAGGTGGATCAAATTTGCTATTCAAATCTAGTGTGAACCTTTGTCTAAGACTGATGGTCATAGACTCCAAGTAGCTTACTCACAAAGGAACAAGATCATAAGTAAACAGCAGTCATCTGACTCAGAAACTATTAGGAAAGCAGGATATGAGTGGGTTATCAGTTCTAGACTCCTGTCCAGTCAGAAGTTGGCAGAAGAATAACCAGGGTAGAAAACCCAGACTAAAATGGAGCCTACAATTCTGAGACTTAATCAGCAGAGCATTCTAGCTGGATGGATCAAGAATTTGCCAAACTCAGACCAGGGAGATAGCAGTCTGACTTTACCATGAATCAGAGAACTGAACGTTTTCTGAGTTGAAATTCATGAATAATATAATGGTCAACATTAAGAAAATAGAAACAAGACCAGACTAGACCTTCTATTCACAACTACATAAAGTTCAGTCCTAAATCAAGAATGAAGATAAGAACTAGGCTAGAAGAATGACTAAACTATGCCCAGAAGAAGACAATGACTGCAAAATATTTGCAATACCAACAAGAAAAGCCTTAAAGAAAACCACAGGTTGGCCATAAATTTAACTAGAATTCTTAGAAAATATGAAATGACAGGTAATAAAAAAGTTAATGTTTTAATTTTCTTGATTTTATAAATGAAGTCAAAGTTAAAAAGGAAAATAATGTACATTAGATGAGAAATATGGAAGAAAGCATTGGAAATGGAACCAGCAGTTTTGCATTGCGGGCATAAAAATTGTTTGAGCAAGAAACTCTCTAAAAATCAATTATTCCACAAGGCAATAAGTAATATTAAAACAAAGAGAAAAGATAAAAAAATAAAGAAAATATAAGATTTAAAATCAAATGATCTAAAAAAAATTGATGAGAGAAAAATAATTTAAGTTAAATATGATGATGAAAAAAGTATCTAGATATCATTTTTCAAGCAATCTTAACACTTCACATTTCTACAAAAAAGACAAAGTGGAAATAGAATTTCCTGGTTGTCTTTGTTTTGTTGTTTGTCCTTTGAGGATCATGAAATCAGTGATGTGATGTGAAGACATACTTGTGAATTAGATTTGTGAGGCAGGTTTGTGCAAAGTCATGAGTCTCACTTTTTCCTCTGGAAGCATCTCAGCCACATATGGATCAGGATGAGTGGAGTTGACTCTGGATACAGTGGAAAACCTAGGCCTTTTTAAGCTATGGTCTTTAACAGGTCTCAAGTTTGACTGAGGTCATGCCCATTCAGTGATTAAGTCTAGGTAAGAAAAAATGAGACAAAAATTGACCTCTTTAACTGAGTCAAAAAAAAATCTAGGAGGGGAAGACCCTTTGTGTATCTAGTCAAAATTAAAACAATTTCTATTTGCATTCTCTTTGAGCCAATCAGGACCCAAACAATGACCAAGTGGGACTTAACTGTGGATGAACCTATTGCTGGCCAATGAAATGGAAACCAGACTTATTTGAAATCTGGGTTACTCCCTGAAAGAAATCAAAAAAATGCTAAGTCTTAGGAATATATAAGAAAACCCAGAATTTTTAGGTCAAAGAAAAAAGACTTCTGGAATAAGAACAAATAATTCCAAATAAAGAATAGGCAAAGACAGGATCGCACATACATGAATTAACATCCTTTACCAAAAGGAGTAAAGAATTTGGAATACAATATTTTACCAAGCAAAGGAAAGACTGAAAGAAGAAAAATGGTTGGCATTTGGATAATACTCTGACCTGAAATGATCATAGAAACACACACACACAATCATGAACTCTTTTTAAGGAAATATTTAGCTAGCATTTATTATGCTCCTTGTATTATGCTAATTGCTTTACAATTCTTATTTGATTGCAACAATAATCCTGGGATGTAGATACTGGTATTATCTCCATTTAACAAAGTTAAAAAGTAGCTTGTTCAGGTTTACATCACTGTTAAGTCTCTGAAACTGTATTTGAATTTAGGTCTTCCTGTCAAGATGTCCTCCATCCATTGCACTAGCAAGCTGTGCCAATTGATTAGAAAAATGTATTTCATAAAACTGGGAAATAAGAATGGAGAAGGATACTTAGAGGAAGGGTAGATTAAAGAAGAAATTAGTCCTAAATAAATCATATTCTCATAATGTACAAAACAATTTCCATCTCTTTGGGGGCAGAAGAGAAAGGAAATCCCATTAGCTAGGGAATGGCTGAACATGTTATGATATATAAATGAGATAAAATGCTATCATTCTGTAAGAAATTTTGATGTCAGAGAATCCTGGGATGACTAATATGAATTGATGCAATGAATTGATGCAAAGTGAATTGATGAAATGCAACAACTAACACTGAACACAGTCATGTCTGAGGGAAAAACATAGTAGGCAGATCTATCTCATCTCTGGTTCTGAACTTTTTGTCTCAGTTCACGAAGTCTAATAATCCATACTTTTTATGGCTGCCAACTCATTCTGAGTTTTCAGGTCAGGTTTCTGAAAGAAATAGAAATCTCTTTTTTCCTTTTCTATTTTATCCTTATGAACTTTATTCCTTCATTAGCATGTTATCACTGATTCTTAATGCTACTACCAGGATCTCTTTAAAAAAAAGAATAAAGTATGGTTCATATAAAACTGCAATCTTTCATAGTTCCTTTTTGTTTGTTTGTCCCCTCCCCCAAACTCCTGGCTATGTTAGGAGTAAGCTCACATTACATAGCCTGCTACTCATAACACACCACCTAATCTACTGAATTAAAGATATCAAAAAGTACACAGTATGGGACCTCCCCCATCTTTTAACTGGCCTCATAGCCTCCCACACACAAAGCAATCTTTCCTTAAAATTAAAAAAAAAAGATCATTTAATATGCAGCGCTGGCTAACATTCCCTACTTTCCAAGTCATACATTTTGTACTCTGCCCTCCTGGTGTGCTGACCAAACCACAATTGATCTTCACCTTTCTACCTTCATTAAGTTCAGGAACATTCTGGGCAATTTGTACTTAATTGCTCTTCCCTGCCTGATTATTGTCAGCTGGTGGTACTGCCCGCGCTGAAATTCTATATCAAATAGCACAATATACCTTATTTTCTTACATAATCACTCTCTACCCACCAGAATCAAGAACATAACATACTAAATTACTATGATTGTTGGAATATCATTTGGAAAATACAGGCTGAAAAACCACTGGGCTTAAAGAAGAGGATGGCGAAAATTGCTTTTTAAAAAAGATTTTGCTTTTGTTATTGTCTTTGAGTTTTGTTTTAACATAAGATGAAGCACCTTAGTGGAGAGAAAAAAAGAAATCCCAAACCCTTGCTAGTTTCAAAAAATGATTAAAACTCCAAAAATCTTGGGAATGACAAACTTTGGGGTTTATTCATCTATCTTTAATTAATTTCTTGCACTACCTAAAACAAGGAGCATTTTATTGGGTCAACTGTGAAGAGGATTTTCATTTCACTTCAGTAAAATTTTCCTCTGAAGATTCTTTATATCATGATAGTGACTCTAGGTTCCTTAGTTCCTTAAGGTATTTCACTGAAGTTGTCAGGTTCTTCCATTCTCCAAATCCTTCAATTTGGGTCTCCTGACAGACTTTATCTTCATTGTCCAAGTGCTGATCAGGCTACATTTGGGGAGGTTAATCAATTGCTGTCTGCCCCACCCCCTTCCTCTCTTCTTTTCTCTCTGCTTTCCTATGTTACCTTTTTATTTCTTCCTTCCCTTTCTTTTTTTTTTCTTTTTCTTTCCATAGAAACTCATCAACCTGCTTATTAAGACACTGAGAACTTTGGTATCTGTTTGAGGGGCCAGACCCCAACACATGACATCTCAGGGCTCTGAAATACTGCAATTAATAAGAAACTAAATTTTATCTACCTTTTAAAAGTCAGTTCTTTAATAACAACTTTTATCTCCCCCTTCCATGTGCTAATAGTTTAATACATGCTTTAAATTTGTTAAAAGATTTCAAATATAAGATCATAAATTTGAATTATATAAAACCTTGCATATTACTGAGACAAAACTCCTCATTTCAATAATTGCAAAAACTTAAAACATGAAAGGCAATTTAACCAAGGTCATATTTGAACCCACTTCATCTGAGTTCAAAATATATAACATTTTCTATACTTCTATACCACATCACTATTGAATTGGGAAAAAATGAAAAATTTTGTTTAAAATGTAGATCTAGACTTCTTAATTTAAGGAGTCATCATAATCATTGTCATAGTTGTCAAGTTGTTTTGTATGCCCTGAATTAGGGCTTTCTCTTTGATGGGTCATAGTTTACCTGCTAAATTTCAGAGAAGCTGGCCAGATAATAATTAGTCAGGTTTTCCCAAATAGCCAATCTGATAGGAGAAATACCTGGAATGTAAATCCGATACTCTTGTCCTCTATATTGTACTAAAAATTCAAGTCATAATTTCTTTCCTGTATGTAACTGTGATTTAAAAATAATATATATGTATGTGTATATATATATATATATATATAAATATAAGAGAAATAGATATAAATAGATTTGCCTTAAGTTTATAGTATTTTGACAAGAAAATAAGTAATCAGTTCCTTTTATTTTATGGAATTGGGAAAAAGAATGAAACAGAGTTTGAAATCCATCTATGAAACAAAATCTGAAAGCTAGAGCTTACGTTGACTCTTTTAAAAATCATTAAAGAAGTTATAATAAATTGTGTTCTTTGAAATGGAAATAACATAGGTACCAAATGCATTTTTTCATGGACTTTTGTATTTTTTATGGATGATATGCTTTAGTCCAGCCAACATTTTCCTCGTCTTCTACCTCCAGGTTTTAATCCCAATCAAAGCTAGCAGCCCCATCCCTGTAGGGCACTAAAGGGAATTGTTTCCCATTGTTACTGGGAGGATTTGTGACTTTAATTATTTTTGCAATTATTTGCTACAATTCAACTCTGATTTTATTCTATAATCACAGTTTTAGTTCCTGATCAATTATTTGATGCTTCTTCAAAACAATTCGACTAATCTAACTTTGGGCTTTATACAATATGATGTTTCATAAGTGCTCAGGGTTTGGTTTCTGGTAGGGATACTTCAGAAAAGCAATAAGCCTTCCCTTGGGGCTTACGTGGCTTTGCAACTTTTCCATAACAATTTAATTAGTAAAATTATCAGGGAAATACTTTCTACTATTGTGATGTTTCAGCTCATTTTAAGTTTCCTACCAGCAATCCCCTTTTCTGTACTCTAATACTCAAACCTAGATCTTTATTAAGTTATTGAGTTGCTCAATGCATTACTTATTTAGGGAGAAGTAAAATCTTTGAAAGTTTGCAAAATGTGGGAAATGAGTTTAATATACACCATGTCTTTCAGACATTTTTATTGCAAAAGTCCATATATATATATGTATATATAATTTTTCTTACTTTTTTTTGTTTAAGACTAAGCAAGGATATTCTATACTTTTGGACAAAAAGACAAAAAAAAGTAAACATTGCAGAATGCAATGAAACACAGAGGCCATTAAAAAGAATCTTAGAGTTGCGAAGGACCTCAGAGACAAGCTAGTAAAGAATACATTTCTGGGGCAGCTAGGTGGTGGAGTAGATAAAGCACGGGCCCTGGAGTCAGGAGTACATGGGTTCAAATCTGGTCTCAGACACTTAATAATTACCTAGCTGTGTGGCCTTGGCAAGCCACTTAACCCCATTTGCCTTGCAAAAACCTAAAAAAAAAAAAAAAAAAAAAAAAGAATACATTTCCGAAAGGAATTCCTTCAGTATAACTGGCCTAAGGTTATTAGGTAATGAAGAGACCCAAGGCATCCCTTTTCATTTTGGGAAGGTAGAACTTGAAGGGAAGGCAAGAGACTTGAAGAAAAGTAAGAAGAGAGCAGGTACTACTACAGCAGACATTTACAGAGTAATAAGCAAAGGGACTCTGAGGTTGTATAAACTTGTATTTTATAATCCCAATTTTAGCTGAACTCTCCAAATTTAAAGTAGGGTCTCATTTATGGAAGATTCTTCTCATAGGATCATTGTTTAGTTTTGGAAGGAACCGGAGATATCATCTAATATAACTTTCTTATTTTGTAAATGAGGAAACTGAGATCAGAGAAATTAAGTAAATTGCTCAAAGTCAAACAGGTTGTAGATAGAACTGGGTTTCAAATCTAGATCTTCTGACTTCAAATGTAATGTTTTTAGTATAATATATTTACTTCAACTTTTAGTAAGGTATCCATTTGGCTCTGAACTAATTGGCAAAGCTACAAATTAGAGCAGGTAAGTCTACCTTCTCTTTTTTTAGATAGAAAATAGTTCCTACATTTGATAGAGTGTTGGAAAACTGTGAATGTTAAAAGGGGGTTCTTTTTGAAGATTTTGTGGAGAGGTTCAAAACTTCTAGCTATGCCAGTGGAAAAAAAAGATGAGGACTTTTTTTAAATTAATCTTCTTCAAATCAAGCAAGATTTTTTTTTAGGTTTTTTTTTCAAGTCAAATGGGGTTAAGTGGCTTGCCCAAGGCCACACAGCTAGGTAATTTATTAAGTGGCTGAGACCAGCTTTGAACCCAGGTACTCCTGACTCCAAGGCCATTGCTTTATCCACTATGCCACCTAGTCGCCCCCAAGCAAGATTTTAATAAACAAACTTGCCATGTTGCAAGTTTGGTCTTGCCTTGACTTGTAAGAATGTGAGAATCTGAATTCAATTTTATATAGATATTGAAATATTTTCCAATTCAAAATCAGAGCAAAAGCCAACACTAGAGAAGGAAGAAAAGCATAACTTTATGTGCTTTAAACTGGTAGATCATCCAGAAAGAGTTAAACAAAGAAGCTAAGAATGATGGTGATTGGCAGTTCCCTCCTGAGGTCTATGGGGGTAGCTTGACATAATAATAATGAGAGTACTGTTGTCTTTCCAAGTTATATTGTTCAAGACATATGAGATAACCTTCTAAGAAATGTCAAAACAGATACTTCTGGTGTTTAATTTCAGTACAAAACATAGTCTAAAAGGAACTTGCAGAACATTGACAAAGGTTATGTGGTACTGGACAATAAATTGAAAACCTTAGTGACATAGGTTATATATTTAACCACTTGTATCAATTTGGAGGCATAGGTTGCCAAAGAGAAAAGCTGCCATAAAGAACAAACAACTAACTTAGATGGTTTCAGGAATGGAAGGTGCCATTCTGTTAAGTGAATTAAAATATAGAAATGGGCATATTCTGAATAGGAATTGCATGATTGATTGTACATAACAAAGTTGTACCAAAAAGTTTTTACCTAGTGATTTGTGAATTTATTCTGAAAGTCTTTAAATTTTACATCTAATATGTGGTATTTATGAGGTATGGAGGTGATGAGAGAAAACTATACATATATAAACATACTTTTATCAACAATAATCTCACTATAGGAAAATAGTAAATGAGTTACTTGAATAAATAACATAAAAGATAGGAGTCACTTGTAAAATCCATGTTCTCAAAAGTTTGATAATACATAAATGTATAATTTTTAAGCAATAAGAAAGATGAATTAGAGCAATGGCTACTAAACTATTTTGATTGCACATGCATTTTGGCAGAAAAATTTTGAACATTACCTCAATATTTAGATATCTGTTTCTCAATAATATTCATGTCTTACTGAGCTAATAATATACATTATAAAATACATTCAAAGTGGAACTTTTAAAGATCAAGATAGACATCTTAAAAATATTTTTATTAATGTGATAAAATGTCCATAAATATGATTGCCATTGAATAATCATTATGTAAGCCATAGCAACATGATTGCTTAATAATTTTTGAAAGTTCATAGTGAATATCTTGGGATAATTAAGTATATTTTCTTTTTTCTTTCTTCTTTTTTTTTTTTGCTGGGCAATGGGGTTAAGTGGCTTGCCCAAGGCCACACAGTTAGGTAATTATTGAATGTCTGAGGCCAGATATGAACTCAGGTACTCCTGACTCCAGGGACAGTACTCTATCCATTGCACCACCTAGGCACCCCATGTATCATATTTTCTAATAATAATTGCCTGTTAATAATTAATTATTAAGTAGTTTTGATCAATGTTTCAAGTCAATTGAATGAATTTGTTTTTATTTTTTATGATTCCTTTTTACAGATAGATCATGACCAGTGAACATAACACTTTATAGAAGGAGTCATTTTACTTTGTGTTGGTATTCATAATAAACAATGCAAAATCATTGACAGAAGTGAATTTTCTTTAATCCCGTCTCACCAGAAAGCTTTTTCTTAGTATAAATGTATTTTTCTTTCTTTATGTATCTATCCTGTCATGCCTTAAATTCTTATTCATGGCTGAATATTTTTATGGATTTTTGTGTGTGATGGAGCAATTTGACTGGATCATAGAGTACAAAAAGGGGAGCAATGTATAAATTATGGGGGAGTAGGTATCATAAGCTTTAAATGCCAAATAGATTAGTTTTAGAGACCACAGAATCAATAGGGAAGCACTGGAGTTTACTGAGTAGGAGATGACATCATTAGACCTATGCTTTAAAATAATCCCTATGGCAAATATGTAGTTGGAATAGAGACTAGAGGCAAGGAACCCAATTCAGAGGCATTTGAAAATATCCAGGTGAGGTAATGAAAACCATAACTACAGTGATAATATATAATTTTAAAAGAGATACATGCAAGAGAGGCTGCAGAAAAATAAACGACATAGTCTGGTAAGTGACAAGATAAATGGGAAGAAAGGAAGTGAAAAGTGATGACAATGAACTTATAAACCTGAATGACTAGAAGGATAGATGTGACTTCAAAAAAATATGGGGATGTTTCTTGAAGTAATAAATTTTGGGGATAAGAAAATATGAGATCAGCAGTACAGATAGCACCCCATCAATGGCTGCTCATTTTGTAAGACTTTTTCTGTATGACCCAAAATAACATAGGCCATGACCCTCCAAGAGGTGGCATAACACCATCTATTAAAGAGTTAATATCTTCTATAGAATATAGGTACCATAAGTGGAGTACATGAGGCAGAGCATTTGGATGAAGAACAATGGAGGAACAAAGAGAATCATTTTTTTTAATTGAATATGCACCCTATTATCAGACAGAAAGAGGGTTCAAGAAAAAAAAAGATCTCAAGTTTGAAGTCAAGATCTGATATATTAAATGTGGACTTCAATTATCCAATTATCCAATTTCCCTTTTCCCAAAGAAGAGCAACTAATACAGTTTTTACTTCCTTAAAAATAATTTCATCCTTCAAGGAGCAGAGGTTTCAACAATAGAATATTGCTTAAGATATAAATCTAAAAAATAATTAGTTAGTGGTAGAGACCAGGGCTGGCTGGGCCTGGGAGTACTGGGGAAATATCTATCTCTTGGAATTGGTATAGAGAAGAGGAAACTTACAAAGTCTAAAATGTGTTCTAGATTTGAAGACAACAGATTTCACAGGTTTCTATGCAAGCTCTTTAAGGCTAATGATTATTTTTTTTTATTTTTGTCTTTATAACACCAGCATTTAGCATAGGACCTTGTTAGTAACTGAATTGTAAATATTTATTTACAAACAAAGCTACCTTACAAATCTGAGCTGTCAAAATAAATGTTATCTGAGCTTAGTCTAGAAGTAGGCCAGGGAGGTCAGAAGATGGTGGTGAGGAGTATTCTAGGCACGGAGAAAGAAAATAAAAAGGCACAGATTCAAATATATGTATGTGGAAAATTAAGACCAGTGTCATTGGATAAAAGAATATATAAGGGAGAACAAAGTCTAAGAGAACATTATAACTTTATCTCTATTATGGAGATAAAAAGAAACCTCAAGGGATTAATTTATTGTCTATGGTAACTTTTGTCAAATTATAGTTTATCTTATTATATCTTTTAATTGGGTCCAGGGTCTATTTTTACTTTGCTTTCTCTGAGAACATGATAGCTATATCTGACATTTTCTTTAATCTTGACTGAAGCATAAGATATTTTACTCCAGTCCTTTATTTTAACTCTGTGTGTTTCTTTATGTCTGTCTCTTGTAAACAGCATATTGTTGCATTCTGGTTTATAATTCATTATGCTATCTGCTTCTGTTTTATTGGCTGAGTTCATGCCATTTATATTCACATGTTGGACTTTTCCTGTTTTTTTATAATTTCTTCTGGATATAGTCCTAGAATTGGAATGGCTGAGTCAAAGGGTATGAACAGCTTTTGGGCATAGTTTCATATTGCTCTCCAGAAAGGTTGGATCCTTCACAACTTCTCTATATATATTTTAGAAATCAATCTTTTCTCAGAAACACTGCAAATATTTTGTTAAGATTGCTAACCATGTATTTTCCTTAATCCTATTTTCTCTTTTTTATTCTCTCTGTTGACCTGATTCCTCCTCAAAAATTTATTTCACTTCTAACCATTGTATCCCTTGACTTCCTCTTTCTTTTTATTACCTCTTCCTTTGATTCTCTTTCTCTTATTCTTTTTGGTTGCACATTGTCTCAGTCAATTCCTTTTTTGTTGTGTGTTTAAATTTTTTTTCAATTACATGCAAAGGTAGCCTTCAACATTTATCTATTTGCAAGTGTATGGGTTCCATATTTTTCTACCATCTTCCTTTCCCCACTTCAAGATGGTAGTGAATCATCATGCCCCTGTACAAGTGTGTTTAACATGTTTATATATTAGTCATGTTGTGAAAGATATGAAAGAATTAGAACTAAGGGGGAGAAAAACCATGAGAAAGAAAGAAAAAACATAAAATAAAATTTTAAAAGTGAACTTAGTATGCTTTACTATGCATTCAGACTCCATAGTTATCTTTTTTTTTTCTGGATGTGTATGTCATTTTCCATAAAATGTCTCTCAGGATTATTTTTGATCATTGAACTGCTGAGAGGACTTGTTTTCATCATAGTTGTTTTGTTTCACCCTGTTGATGTTATTCTATACAATGTTCTCCTGAATCTGCTCACTTCAGTAACAGTTCATATAAGTCTTTCCATATTTTCTAAAGTCCAGTCATTCATGATTTCTCCCTAGCACTCCCTAACATTCATATACCATATCTTCTTCAGTCCTTCCCCAACTGAGGGGCATTCCCTCAATTTCCAATTACTTATAAGAACAAAAAAAGCAGCTATATTTTTGTACATGTCAGTCTTTTCCCCTTATTTATGATCTCTCTGGTATTGTCATAGTAGTAGTATTGCAGACTCTAAGGATATCCACAGTTTTATTGCCTTTTGAGTATAGTTTCAAATTGCTCTCTAGAACAGCTGAATCAGTTCATAACTCCACCAACAAGGCATTAGTGTCTCAGTTTTTCCCACATTCTCTCCAGTATTGTTTGTTTTACTTTTTTCTCATTTTTACCAATCTGATAAGAGTGAGATGATATTTCAGAGTTTTTAAAATTTGTATTTTTTTGTGTCAAAAATGATTTGGAATAATTTTTTAAATGACCATAAATAGCTTTAATTTCATTACCTAAAAACTGCCTGTTCATAGCCTTTGCTTTTCTATCAACTGAAGGATAACTTGTATTCATATAAATTTCACTCAGCTCTCTCTATATTTTATATTTTAATTAATTAATTTTTAAGAAATTTTCATCCAATTGTACACGCATATTTTCATGTTACAAAATTTCCCTCCACTCTTCCATCCTACCCCTTCCCCTCAGTAGGGAATAGTCAGGGTAGCATTTTACATACTTATTTTGTTAAACATATTTACAAATTAGCATTGGCATGAGGAAATAGGATTAAAGGAAAGAGATACATAAGAGATAATATTTATAAAGTGTTCATGAAATTCATGAGATTAGGTAGGGGTGTTTTTTTTTTTCTGGGTGTTTTGTTTTGTTTTTCTTCCTCTGGTTGGGGATAATATAGTCCATAACCAGTCTAATGCAGTTGTCTTAGCTCTCTGGACTGTTGCGAGGAATTGCTTCCATCAAAGTTGTTCATCTCATAACGTTGTTGATGTGTACATTGTTCTCTTGACTCTACTACCTGTGCTCACCATCAGATCCCATAAGTCATTCCATGCTTCTCTAGAGTACAACCATTTATGGTTTCTATATAGGATGATAATATTCCATAGTATTCATGTACCATAACTTGTTTAGCCATTCCCCTATTGATGGGCATTCCCTCAGTTTCCAATTCTTTGCCCTTACAAAAAGAGCTGCTATGAATATTTTGGAGCATATAGGACTATTCCCTTTTATTTATAATTTCTTCTGGATATAGATCTAGAATTGGAATTACTGGGTCAAAGGATATGAACAATTTTATTGCTCTTTGGACATAGTACCATTCTGCTCTCCAAAAGTTTGGATCTGTTCACAACTCCACCAGCAATGTATCAATGTCCCAATCCTACAACCTCTCCAACACTGATCATTTTTCCTTTTTCTCTTTTTGACCAATCTGATAGGTATGAGATGATATCTTATTCATTGTTCTTCTAATTTGCAGTTCTCTGATCAATAATGATTTGGAGCATTTTTTTTCATATGATTATATATAGGTTTGATTTCTTCATTTGAAACCTGTCTGTGCATATCATTTGACCATTTATCAATTGGAGAATGACTTTTCTGACTTTATAAATTTGATGCAATTCTCTACATATTTTAGAAATGGGGAGCTACTTTTCTATTTCTTAATCTGTACAACACTGTTTTAATGACTGCCCCATCTATAATGGAGTTTTATATCTGGCACAGCTAGGATAACTTCCTTTGCAATTTTTTCATTAATTCCCTCAATATTCTTGATCTTTTGCTGCTCCAGATGAATTTTACTATTTGTTCTGTATATGTAAAAGAGTTTTTGATAGGGTTGGGGTTTTTTGGTATATTACTGAATAAGTAATTCACTTTAGGTGGAATTATCATCTTCATTGTATTGGTTCAGTTTTCCATGAGCAATCAACATGTTTTTCAATTGTTCTTTTCTGACTTTATTTGTGAAAAAAAAGTATTTTATAGCTGTCTTAATGATATTTTGGGGTTTATCTTGGCAGGGAGATTCTCACATATTTTATTTTGTCTTCAATTACTTTAAATGGAATTGTTTTCTATCTCTTGCTGCTGGACTTTGCTGATTATATTATAGAGGTGCTGATGATTTTATGTGTGTCTATTTTTACATCCTACAACTCAATTCAGGATTTTCTAGGGTTCTCTAAGGAAACAATCTTGTCATCTACTAAAGCTAACATTTCTTTCACAATATTGTATAATAGTCATGATAATGGGCATCCTTATTTCACCCCTTAACTTATTGAGAATGCTTCTATCCCATTATATAATGCTTGTTGATGTTTTTTGGTTAGCTCCTGCTTATCATTTAAGGAAAATTCCATTTATTCCTATGCTCTCTGTTGGTCTTTAATAGGAATGGAATCTGTACTTTGTCAAAGGCTTTTTTAGCATCTATTGAGGTAATCATATACTGTCTGTAACTTTTGTTTTTGATTTGGTCAATTATATGGATTGTTTTTCTGATATTGAACCATCCTTACCTATCTGGTATAAATTCTATCAATCCAGAGATTACTTTCTGTATCCCCCTGAAAAAATTTTATTAAAAATGTTTGTATCGATATTATTAGGGAGATTGGTCTGTAATTTGTTCTTTGTCTGTTTTGGGTTCTCCTGGTTTAGGTATCAGTGCCATGTTGGTGTCACAAGATGAATTTTGAAAAAATTCCTTATCCGCATATTTTTTTCAAATAATTTATAGGGAATTGGAGGTAATTGTTCTCTAAATGTTTGTTAGAATTCATCTGGCCCCAGGGGCAGCTAGGTGGCACAATGGACAGAGAATCAGCCCTGGTGTTAGGAGGGCCTGAGTTCAAATGTGACCTCAGACACTAAATAATTGCCTACCTCTATGATCTAGGACAAGACACTTGATCCCATTGCCTTAAGTAAATAAAGTTTTAAAAAAAGAATTCATCAGGCCCTAAAAGCTTTACTTAGAGAAGCCAGTGATAGCTCCTTCAATTTCTTTTTCTGAAATGGGATTATTTAAGTATTTTTCTTGTTCTGTTAATCAGTTTATAGTTTTGTTAATATCCATTCATTTCACTTATAGTGTCAGCTTTTGTCATATAATTGGATGTGGATGACATTTAACATTGCAGATTTCTTATCTTTTTAAAATTTATTTAATTTTTTAACCATATACACACGTACTTTGTTAACTTATAAAATTTCCTTCTACCTTCCTTTCCAACCCCCCTCTCCTCAGCAGCTAGCAGGTTAGCTTTGTATATATTTTTGATAAACATGTTTACAGATTAGTCATTTTTCAGTCTGAGGAATTGGGATTAAGGAAAAGAGATAATTTTTATAAAGTGTTAATCAGACTCAGAAGGGTTGGGTTTTTTGTTTTGATTTGTTTTGTTTTTCTTCCTCTGAATGGGGATTACATTGTCCATAGCTCATCTAATACAATTGTCCTAGCTCTCAGAATTGATGAGAAGAGCAGCTTCCATCAAGGTTGATCATCTCACAATATTGTTCTTAATGTGTACATTGTTCTCTTGGTTCTGCTTCCTTGGCTCAGCATCAGATCCTGTAACTCATTCCATGCTTCCCTAGAATTGAACCATTTATGGTTTCCTATAGAACAATAATATTCCATAGTATTCATGTGC
Source organism: Macrotis lagotis (assembly GCF_037893015.1). Classification (NCBI taxonomy): domain Eukaryota; kingdom Metazoa; phylum Chordata; class Mammalia; order Peramelemorphia; family Peramelidae; genus Macrotis; species Macrotis lagotis. The sequence continues at coordinate 380,275,682 of NC_133658.1, forward strand.
CATAACTTGTTTAGCCATTCCCCAATTGATGGGTTATCCTCAGTTTCCAGTTCTTTGACACTTCCAAAAATGCTGCTATGAATATTTTGGAACATGTGGGACTTTTCCTATTTTTTTATGATTTCTTCTGGCTACTGGCCTAGAATTGGAATTGCTGGGTCAAAGGGAATGTACAATTTTATTGTTCTTTGGGCACAGTTCTATATTGCTTTCCAGAAAGGTTTGGATCTGTTCACAACTCCACCAGCAATGCATCAATGTCCCAATCCTCCTACAACCTCTCCAACATGGATCATTTTCCCTTTTTCTCATCTTGGCCAGTAAGATAGTTATAAGGTGATTCCTCATAGTTATTTTAATTTGCATTTCTCTAATCAATAATTATGTGGAACATTTTTTCATATGATTATATTAGATTTTAATTTCTTCATTTGAAAATTGTCTATTCAAATACTTTGACTATTTATCAATTGAGGAATGATTTGTAACCTTATAAATTTGATGCAAATTTCTATATATTTGAGAAATGAGACCTTTATCAGAACTCTTAGTTATGAAGATTATTTCTTAGCTTTCTGCTTTCCTTCTGATTTTGGCAGCATTAATTTTATTAGTGTAAAATATTTTTAATTTAATATAGTCAAATTTTTAATTTAGTATAATCAAAATAATTCATTGCTTGGACTTAAATTTATCCCCTTTATATAGATCTGATAGATAAAGTATTTCTTGGTCTATTGACTTATCTGTGGTGTCTCCCTTTATATCTAAATTCTATACCCATTTTGAACTTATTTTGGTATGTGATGTGAGACATGAGTCTATGCCTCATTTTTGCCATACTTTTTCCAGTTTTCCCAACAATTTTTGTCAAATAGTGAGTTCTTATCCCAAAAGCTAATGTCTTCAGGTTTGCCAAACAGTAGATTGTTGTAGTCATTTACTGCAGTTTCTTCTGAAGCTATTCTAATCCACTGATCTATTATTCTATTTCTTAACCAGTGCCAGGCAGTTTTGATGACTGTAGCTTTATAGTACAGTTTTAGATCTGGTAGAGCTAGTTCACCTTCCTTTTGACTTTTTTCCATCAGTTCCCTTGTCATTCTTGACCTTTTGTTGCCCCAGATGAATTTTCTTTATTTTTTCTAGTTTATGAAATTAGTGTTTTGGTATGCAGTGAATATGTAATTTAATCTGGGTAGAATTGTTATTTTTATTATATTAACTCAACCCAACCATGAGCAACTGACATCTTCCCAATTATTTAGATCCCACTAGATTTGGGTGTGAGAAGTGCTTTATAATTGTGTTCATATAGTTTCTAGGTTTGTCTTGGGGGGGGGGTAGATTCCCAAGTATTTAATATTGTCTATAGTTTCTTTAAATGGAATTTCTCTTTCTGTCTCTTGATCTTGGGCTTTGTTATTCATATATAGAAATGCTAATGATTTATGTGGGTTTATTTTGTATCTTGCTACTTTGTTGAATGTTTTACTTGTTTCAAGGAGTTTTTTAGATGATTTTCTCTGATTCTCTAAGTATACCATCATAGCACCTGCAAAGAGTGAAAGCTTTGTTTCCTTATCACCAATTCTTATTCCTTCAATTTCTTTTTCTTATTGCTGCAGCTAGCACTTCTAATATTACATTGAATAGTAATGGTGATAATGGGCATCCTTGTTTCACCCCAGATTTTATTGGAAATGCTCAGGTGTAGATTCCCATTACATATAATATTTGTTTCTGGTTTTAGATAGATACTATTCGTTATTTTTAGTTAGACTCCATTTATTCCCAAACTTTCTAGTGTTTTTAATAGGAATGGATGTTGTATTTTATCAAAGGCTTTTCCAGCATCTCTTGAGATAATCATGATTTCTATTGGTTTTGTTATTGATATGTTCAATTATGTTGAGTGTTTACCTAATATTGAATGATCCCAGTCTACCTGGAATAAATCCTACTGATAATGGTGTACTATCAAAGTAATAACTTGTAGTTTCATTGCTAAAATTTTAGATAAGATTTTTGCATCAATATTCATTAGGGATATTAGTCTATAATTTTCTTTGTCTGTTTTGGTTCTTTCTGGTTTAGATAACAGCTCCACCTTGGTGTCATAAAAGGAGTTTGGCAGAACTTCTATTTTTTTTAAAATAGTTTATGTAAAGTAGGATTTAATTGTTCCTTAAATTTTTGGTAGAATATACTTGTAAATCCATCTGGATGTGAAGCTTTTTCTTAGGGATTTTATTGTTGGTTTCTTCAATTTCTTTTTCTGGGGGTTATTTAAGTAATTCATTTGCTCTCCTTGCTAATCTAGACAGTTTGTATTTTTATAAGTATTCATACATTTCTCTCAGGTTATCCAATTTATTGGCATCCAGTTCAGCAAAATAACTCCAAATTTTCTCTTTAATTTCTTCCTCATTGGTGGTTAGTTTACACTTTTCATTTTTGACATTAATAATTGGGTTATCTTTTTTTAAATCAGAATAACCAAAGGTTTATCTATTTTTATTACTTTTTCATAAAACCAACTCAATTTTATTTATGAGTTGAATGGTTTTCCTGCTTTCAGTTTTATAAATCTCTCCCTTGATTTTCAGAATATCTAATTTGGTATTTAATTGGGAATCTTTAATTTGTTCTTTTACTAGGTTTTTTTTAGTTGCCTACCCAATTCATTGATCTCTCCTTTCTCTGTTTTATTCATATAGGCATTTAGAGATAGAAAGTTTTCCCTCAAAACTGACTTGACTGCATCCCCTAAATTTTGGTATGATGTCTCATTAGTATCATTTTCTTGAATCTTATTATTACTTCTATTATTTGTTGTTTGATCCACCCATTATTTAAGACATAACTATTTAATTTCCAATTAGCTTTTTGTTTATCTTTCCATGACCCTTTATTACATATAATTTTTATTGCATCATGGTCTGAGAAGTATGTATTTATTATTTCTTCCTTTCTGCATTTGATTATAAGGATTTTGTGCCCTAGTATATAGTCAATTTTTGATTCAGGTGCCATGCACTGCCAAGAAAATGGTATATTCTTTTCTATCCCCATTATATTTCCCAGAGGCAAATCATATCTAAATTTTTTAAGATTTCATTAACCTTCTTGACTTTTTTTCTTGTTTATTTTGTGGTTAGATTTATATAGCTCTGAGAGAGGGAGGTTGAGGGCCCCCATTAGTAAAATTTTGTTATCTATATCTCCTTGTAATTAATTCAGCTTTTCCTCTAGGAATTTGGATGCTATAATGATAGGTACATACATATTTAGCAATGATATAGCTTTATTATCAATGGCATTTTAAGAAGATGAAGTTTCTTTCTTTATTCCTTTTAAAAAGATCAATTTTTGCTTTTACTTTATCTGAGATCAGGATCGTTATGCCTGATTTTTTTTTACTTCAGTTGAGGCATAATTTATTTTGCTCCAATCTTTTACCTTTACCCTGTGTGTGTCTCTCTCTGCTTCAGATGTATTTCTTGTAATCAACATGTTGAAGGAATCTGGTTTTTATTTCCTTCTGCTATTTGCTTCCATTTATGGGACAGGTTATCCCATTCCCATTTACAGTTAAGATTACTAATTTTGTATTTCCCTCTGTGTTATGTTCCTCCATTTATATTTTTCTCTTTCCTCTTATTTCTCCTTACCAAATTTTGCTCCCTATTCTCTTAGACTTTTCTTTTAAAATTTAATTTTCAGTTTTTTTTCACTTATGCCTTTGTCTTCATTTTCCCTTTTATCATCCCCTTTTCCCCTTATCTTTTCATTCCCCCATTCTCCCCTTTCCTGTAGATTAGGAGAGAATTTTTTAAACCTAAGAGGGAATGTATCTTATTTCCCCTCTGGGCCAAATCTATTAAATGAAACTTCCTCTTCAATTTTTTCAGCCTTTGTATTTTGTTTGATGTAATCTTGTAGTCTTGTAGATTCATCTGTTCCTGTTTGTTCAATTCCAATTTTTAGCATTTTATTTTCTTCAAATACCTCTTGTGTTCCTTTTTCAAAGGTATTGAATTCTCTGGTCAGTTTTTCATAATTTTCCCATATGACTCACCTTTCTTTTTTCCATTTTTCTTCTTCCTCTCTTCTTTGGTTTTCAAATTCTTTTTTAAGCTTTTCAATGAGCTTTTTATTTGAATCCAATTTATAGACTGCTTTGATACCTCCTCTGTGAGTGATTTTTTTTCATTGATTTCTTCTTCAGACATGGTATTGTTTTCATCTTTGTTTGAAAAGTACTTTTCTATAGTGAGCCCTCTTTTTTGCTCATCTTTGTTATTTTTAGCTCTGTTCCTGGGGTATAGGGAGTACATATCCAAGACTTTTTTTTTTTGACTGATGCTGGGATCTTATCCCTGGCTTATCATTGACCAAGATGTTCCCTTTACAACCCAGACCTTGCCTTTGCATAGGTTTGTTTCCTCCTTTATTTCCAGGTTCTGATTTAACAGTAGTTTGTTCCTGACCCAAATCCTGTCTTTTGCTTTGGCATCCCTAGGTTTAAACTTTGGGATTGGGAACCTCCCTGCTGGCTTGTTGTCTAACTGCCAGGACCTCTGTTGTTGCTAAATTGTGGGCACCTGGATTGCACTATGGCTAAAAGCCTTCCTGCTCTCCTGCCTCCTGGACTTTACTTCCCCCAGTGAGTCAGACCTTCACTGAAGATCCTCCATGATGTCTACCACTGAAAACTTCTTTGAATCTTTTCTTTTTCTTGGTGGGTTTTGTAGCTTAAATGTCAGAATAGAGGCTTCATTATCTCTGCTAGGGAAAAGCTGTAGGAGCATGTTAGCTTCACACAATCATCTTGGTTCCATCCCAGAAGTCCTTAAATTGTTGATTATTTTTATGATTTGTTGTTTGATATATTTATTCCCTAAAATTGTTATTTAGTTTCCAATTAATGCTGAGTTTTATTTTCCATGACCATTTATTACATGTAGTTTTTATTTCATCATGATCTGAAAAGGGATGCATTTAAAATTTCTGATTTCCTGCATTTGATTGTGGGGGTTTTTATGACCTAATACAAGGTCAATTTTTTGTAGGTGACAGGAACCACAGAGAAGAAAGTATATTCCTTTCTATCCCCCTTCAATTTTGTTCAGAGATCCCATATCTTATATGTCTCTCATAGCTTATATTTTATATGAGATATAAGAAATCTCTTATTTTCCAAAATTTCATTCACCTTCTTAACTGCTTTCATCTTTATTTTTTACTTACATTTACCTAATTCTGAGAGAGGGAGATTGAGGTCTCCCACTAATATGGTTTTGTGGTCTATGTCTTCCTATAAATCATTTAGGTTTTTAATCTAAGAATTTGCATGCTATACCACTTGGTGCATATATGCATAATATTGATACTTCTTCATTACATATGTACCTTTTAAGAAGATGTAGTTTCTTTCCTTATCCTTTTTAATGAGATCTACTTTTGCTTTTGCTTTGTCTGAGATCAGGTTTGCTACCCTGCTTTTCTTAGTTCAGTTGAAGAATAATATATTCTGTGCCAGCCTTTTTTATTTACCATGCATTTATCTCTCATTTCTGATGTATTTCTTGTAAACAATATATTGTAGAATTCTGTTTTATAATCCACTCTTCTATCAATTTTCATTTTATAGAAGAGTTCGTCCCATTCACATAAACAATTAAGATTACTAATTATATATTTCCCTACATCTTCTTTTTCTCCACATTGTACTTTTCTCCCTCTTTTTCCTCTATCCCTCCTCACCAATATTTTGTTTCTTTTTGCTGCCTCTCAATTTGCCCTTTCTTCTATCACTTCTCTTCCCTTTTCCTCTCCCTTTCCAATTTTACTTGATTTTTTTTTAGGTTTTTGCAAGGCAAACAGGGTTAAGTGTCTTGGCCAAGGCCACACAGCTAGGTTATTATTAAGTGTCTGAGACAGGATTTGAACCCAGGTACTCCTGACTCCAAGGCCCTTGCTTTATCCACTACACTACCTAGCTGCCCTTTACTTGATTTTTTAAAAAAAAATATTTGCTTCTCTTTAACTTTTCCTTTCCTTTTCCTTTCCCCTTTTCTTTTATCAACCTCTCTTTCCCCTTTTTTCTATCCTCCCATTTCCCTATAAGGTTGGATAGATTTCTTAACTGAATTAGAATGTATTCTATGTCTTTTTTGATCCAAATCTGTTTAGAGTAAGATTGACCCAATGCTTACACCCTCTTTTCTCTCTATTATAATAGATCCTTTGTTCCTCTTCATTTGGTGTTATTGAACCTTTAATTCCTCTGCCTTCTTCTCCAGTATAATTCTCTTTTTCATATTCTAATTGATTCAAACCTATTTTATACCCACATCCTTTGTCAAAGTACAAACCTTTTATCTGTCCTGATAGAATCAAGTGTTGATCAACTGATTAATAGATTTATAAATTTAATTACATCTTAATCACTTCATACCCATTCTCTCTTTCTAAGTAACTTCCCTCAACTGTCACATTAGAAATACATTTCTCTAGAAACATAATCTCATCAAATTATAATCCATATATATCCATTACCCTCCTTCCAAATCCAATCCCTACAACAATCCCCATAGAAATAAAATACTCGTGAGTTAAAGTATTATAATATAATATAATTATATTATAATATAATTATAATATAGGGGCAGCTAGGCAACACAGTGGATAGAGCACTGGCTCTGAGGGGGGGACCTGAGCTCAAATCTGGCCTTATATACTTAATAAGTAGCTAGAGTGTGATCTTGGGCAAATCACCTAACCCCATTGCCTTGCAAAAAAACAAAAAAAGTATCATTACATTATAATTGATTTATACCCATCCCCCTCTGTCTAAATATGCTCCTTTCAACTTTCCTAAGAGAGATATAATTCTTTTTTTTTTTTTTTTAGGTCTTTGGCAAGGTAAATGGGGTTAAGTGGCTTGCCCAAGGCCACACAGCTAGGTAATTATTAAGTGTCTGAGACTGGATTTGAACCCAGGTACTCCTGACTCCAAGTCCGGTGCTTTATCCACTACGCCACCTAGCCACCCCTATAATTCTCTTTTTTAAAAAATGTATTTATTTATTTATTTTCATCCATATGTACATGCATGTTTTTAAGTGACAAAATTTCCTTCCACCCTCCCTTCCCACACCCCTCCCCTCAGCAGTGACCAATCAGGTTAGCATTGTACATACACATTTTGATAAACATGTTTACAGAATAGTAATTTTCAGTATGAGAAATTAGGATTAAAGGGAAAAGATACATAAGAGATAACTTTAATAAAGTGTTCATCAAATTCTGATGAATTGTTTTTTGTGAGTGTGTTCTCTTTTGTTTTTTCTTCCTCTGGATGGGGATAATATAATCCATAGCCAGTCTAATACAGGTGTCTTAGCTCTCTGGACTGCTGAGAGGAGCTGTTTCCATCAAAGTTGTTTATCTCACTGTATTGTTGATGTATACATTGTTCTCTTGGTTCTACTCCCTTTGCTCATCATCAGATCCTGTAAGTTATTCCACACTTCTCTAGAGTCAGACTATTTATGGTTTCTTACAGAACAATAGTATTCCATAGTATTCATGTACCATAACTTGTTTAGTCATTCCCCTATTGATGGGCATCCCCTCAATTTCCAATTCTTTGCCACTACAAAAAGAGTTGCTATGAAGATTTTGGGTCACGTAAGACTTTTCCTTTTTTTTTATAATGTCTTCTGGATATTGAGCTAAAATTGGAATTACTGGGTCAAAGGGTATGTAAAGTTTCATTGCTCTTCAATGTCTCAATCCTCCCACAACCTCTCCAGCATTGATCATTTTCCTTTATTCTCTTCATGCCCAATCTAATAGGTGCAAGATGATATCTCATTGTTATTTTAATTTGCAAAAGAAATTTAATTCTCAGGAGTAGTAAATATTGTTCTTCTATGTAGGGATACAGACTATTTAATATGATTGAATAATGATTTTTTTCTCTTTACCTTTTTCCACATTTTTATAGTCTTGTATTTGAATATCATTTTCCATCTGGTTCTGATCTTTTTTTCCAGGTAAGTTTGAAATTTCTCTATTTCATTGAAAATCTATCTTTTCTATGAATGTATATATTGAATTTTGTTGGGCAGTCGATCCTTGTTTGTAATCCAAGATTTTTTGCCCTCTAGAATATGATATTTCAATTCTTCTGATCTTTTAATTTTAAATCTGATAAGTCCTGTGTAATCTTGACTGTGGTTCCCTGGTATTTAAATTGTTTCTCCCTGAAAATTCTAAAATTTGATTAAAATATTACTTGGATCTTTTATTTGGGTAATTGCTGGTTTATTTCGAGGATTATTTTAGCTTCTTATTATAGGATAATAGGGCAGTTTTCTATGAAAATTTCCTGTAAGTTATTGTCCAAGACCTTTCTTTCTGATCATGGCTTTCAAGTAGACCAACAATTCATAAATTATCTCTCTTGGATCTAGGTTCTAGGTCAGTCATTTTTCTTAAAAATTATTTTTCATTTTTTAATTTTTTTCAGATTTTTGGTTTCATTTGATGGAAATTTGGTGTGTCATAGCATCATTTGTTCCATTTGTCCTAGTCTAATTTTGAGAGTTTTATTTTCCTCATTTACCTTTTTTATTTCCTATTCCTATAAGTTAATTTTACTTTTAGAGGCATTATTTTCTTTTCCAATTGGCCTATTTTAATTTTGATGAATTATTTTCCTTTTCCAGTTGACCAGTTTTACTTTTTGATGAGTTATATTCCTTTTCCATTTAGTCATTTTTCCTTTTAATGGAGCTTATTTTTTCAGTCATTTCCCCCCCACAAATCTCTTGCATTACTTTTCTCAATTTTTCTTTTTCTTCTCTTCTTTGGTTTGGAAAATCCTTTTCAAACTCTTCCAAAAAGTCTTTTTGGATTTAAGAGCAATTCATAAATCGCTTTGAGGTCTTACATGTAGGCATTTTATTACTGCTTTCCTCTTCTTAGATGGTGTTTTTATAATACCTAGTACTTTGTGGGGGGAGCATCACTTATTTTGATAATTGAACTCTGTTCCTGAGGCACAGGAGATATACCCAAGCTTTTTATACTAAGGGGCTTGAGGTTGGTCCCTGGTACATCTGGTACTTTAGATGCTAGTTATTTGTTCCCAGCTTCAGGGTAGCGCAACCCAGACTTGCCTGTTGCATCAACATTCCTGGGGTTTGATCTTTGTCTTCCAACCTAGGTTTCTGGCCCTCACTGTTGCCCTGCTGAGCCCAAACTAGGGATATGCTGTGGGTAAGTGCCTTCTATTGACTTTCCAGCCCTCTTACCTATACTGCCCTTGAATCCATTTGAGATAGAATTTTCCTGGATATCTTGAACTGAGAACTAGCACCAGCTAGTGTGTATGTGGTTTCTGTAGCTTTAGAATCTATTTAGAGGCTTCATTTAAAGTTTTTTTTGGAAAAAGTGCTAGAAGTTTCCTAACTTTATTCTACAATCCTGATTCCCCCTTCCCCCCCATTTTTTAAAAAAAATTAGTTTAGTATTTTTATTTTCCTCCCAGTTACATGTAAAAACAATTTTAACATTCATTTTTAAGATCTTGATTTCCAACTTCTCTCCCTTCTTCATGTCCTACCCTATCATTGAAAAAGCAAACATTTTAGTATTGGTTATAAATGTGTAGTTATGCGAAACATTTCTATAATAATCATGTTGAGAAAGAAAATATACACCATTATCTCTCCCCCCCAAAAAAAAAAACAAACCTCAGTAAAAATAAAGTAAAACAAAAGAACTATCAATTCTTTCTCTGGGAATGTAGAGCATTCTTCATTATAAGTTCTTCAGAGCTGTCTTGGGTCACTGTATTGCTGAGAAAAGCTAAATCATCCTTGATTGATTACTATATTGCTCTAACTTTGGACACAGTATATTTAGTTGTCTAGCCTATTTCTTGATTAGGAACTTTATATTAAAATTGGCCTCTGTTTACCTGGGTATGTAGAGACACTGTCTTAAGCTTCAGGCTTTTTTCATGTTATTTTACAAGATAGATATGTTCTGAGACAGACCTTGGGGTCTGTAAGTTTTTGATGCTGCCAAAGGGCTGTGATCCAGGAAGAGTTTTGATCACTGCTCTCCTGGTCTTTATTTAGCAAAATTCAACATTCCTTGCAATTGCAAGCACTTGCACATTCTTCTCTACCTTGGAACTGTGACTAGAACCCCTCTTCCAACCCCTTGCGGCCAAACACAAGTACTGTTCTCAATCTTTTAACTATAATCCAGAACTACATATGAATAATGAAGTTGGCACAGTGCCCAGACCTGCACTGAGTGCCAAAAACGGAACCTGCAATCTTTTTTTGGCCAATGATCCAACCACTTGACCCTTCTCTGAACTGAGAGCTTCCAACATTTTTTCTTCCATGTAGTAATTGCCTTCCAAATAGTAACTGCTTCACTCCTTATGATGCCACCACATGTCCTCCAGGCCAGCCCCAATTATGCTGACTTCCCAATTTGTCTTAGGGTGGAAAATGCCTTACCCAATAATTTGTTAATTGCTGTTCTAGAATTAAATTTGAGGCATTCTATTGAAGTTGTTTGGAGAGGAATATCTAGAGTTTGACTGGGTAACTGTTTACACTCTGCTATCTGAGCTCCATCTACCAGTTTAAGATTACATTAAAAAAGCAGTCTGTGATAAGACTAGAGCTCATGAGTGAGCAATCCCAATTGAGTTGGATATATAAAGATTATATCAATATAATAACTGAGTCTTCTGAAACTATGACATCAAGTGAGAGTATATTGAGAGAAGAGAATAATTCTTCTATTGAGCTGAAAGCTGACTCATTTCAACTTCTTCCCATTTGCTCCTATAAAGCTCTCTAGCTTTATACAGAATATGACTAATTCCTCTTCCATAATATACCTGTTCATACATTTGAAGACCAGAGCAGGAATTTAGAAATGTCAGGGACTCAGAAGACATCTATTTTAGATTCCTTATTTTATACATATGAAACTAATAAAGCACAAAAAATTTTAACATGGTATAAGAACTTGTAACTTTTAGAAATAGGACTTGAATTTAGGTGTAGATAATAAGTTTTCACAAAATCTTCTCAAAAATGTATTGATTTATTTCAAGTGATAATCAACATATACTATTTCAAGATTTCTGAACCTCCTTCTAATCACTTTCTACATATCTCAGTATATAAATAAACCTCTGACAGAAAGAAATATCAATTAAGAGTTACTCCATGTATAAGTAAGACCAGTAGAATACCCTAGAATTAGAATTTCTGGAAATTCTGGAAATTATGCTTTTATTAAATATCTTATAAGCAAGTATTTCCCCTCTGTTCTTTTAATATAAACTTCCATTCACATCTAAAAGTGAGTCAAAGTAAGATTTACTCTAATAAGCCAATGGCAGCCTGTGCAGCAAAGTAAGAGGGTACTGGTTAATGTTTAACAATTGGTTCTACAAAACCAAAAACAAATATGTACGGATAACCTACAAATTTAATCTATATTTTAAATCATTATTTAACTGAGACATTGAATAAAAATAATCAAACCTTTGTTTGTAATGTTTGCTGAATTCCAAGGTGTAAATACTCACATATTTTAATTTAATAATTCAAAAGTGATTCCCAAGTGCTGATAAGTTATGGCTCAAGCACATTCTTATGCCACAGTCTCATTCCTAAAGAATAACTTTACAAATTTGATCTGGGAATTACACTTTTACAAATTGTTGGTGTTCATTGCTGTCAGATGCATTGTTATAAAAGCATTTGTAAGTTTGAGAAGGGCAAATAAAAAAGTTCATTGCCTAGTAAAATTTGGCAGGCTAATGATATCGTTTTCCATTTGCAAAGCTGCTTTATTGAAACTTTTTTATAACCTTGAAAACCAAGCCATTCTTGGACTACATTAATATGGGATTGGGGCATCTTTTTGCTTTTTCTACAACCTGGTTCAAGTTCCTATTTATTTCCTCATTTGTAAGTCAGATAAGAGCAGATACAAAATACTTTGAACTTTTCATAAACTCTTTCAATTTCATCACCAATTTTCTGGACAATTTCATGTCTACACTGTTAGGAATATTGTACCTTAAACCAACCAAAAATAGCATTTAGTTGTTGCTTCTTATTAACTTTATCAAACTGAATTTTAAAATGCATGTCAATCAATGGAAGAAACAAATATGAATGTAATAGAAGGAAAGAATTCAATCAAAGTATTTGGTGAAATCAAAACTAGAATAGAATGCATATTTTACTCTCTGCCCCAGACTCTTTATTCAAAAAGTCTCATTTCAAAGAAAAGAGAGATTCAAAATTCATTCTTTAGCTTTCAAAAATAAAGATAGGGATTGAAAAGAATATAAAATGTCAGATTTAAAGAGAATCAGATTTTTGCTAAGTCTATCCTCTCCTCTCCTGATTTATTTATCCCTTTCTTATTGAAGCCTATTGATTTTGAATTTTGACTCTACTTCATATGATTTAAGAATCTTTGAAAAAGTCACTTAATTTCACTAAGGTTATGTGTCTTCATCAGTAAAAAGTAGTTAGAGAAGATAATAGCTAAACTCTCTTCTAGTTCAAAATTCTATGATGTTATGATAAAACTGAATTTTGGATAAAATTATTATAATCTCTCTCACTTTACTTTTTCTTTCATCCTTACTCCAGGCCTGATGGGAAACATCATTTCTTTGGGCTGGGGAAATAAGAAAGAAAATGATCTCTCGAGACAGTTTTTCACAATAGGTACAGCAGAAGAGTACCATGTTAGTCACATGCTTCACCTTGCTATCATTTTCCATGAACTACAGGGCAATGATCTAAGTATGGGAGAATGAGATCAACTGTCCCTGTCAGCAGCAGGACAGCAGTGAAAAATCAAATCACTGACTCTGGGAAATTGCATCTAATTCTAAGTTTACCTATATCCTGATTCTATCCACTATGACATTAGTATCAAATGCAGAATTCTCAAAAAAACATTTATTTTCATGTGATGGTTAACCCTGACTAATTTTTCAGTGAAACATCAAATTTGAACTCTGTTTGATGTACACTTCTTTTCCCATTTAAAGGAGGACTGGTATGATCGTTTATTAGAACCCTTTATTCTAGTTAGTTTCTGTACCATAAGGGAATTTCTCAAGTCTAGAAATGTCAAGCAGGACACCATTCTGTAGATGTATTATTATGTTTCATTTTCATTATTATGTACTAAATATGCTTAAATTCACAATATTAAATGTGCTTTATATCATTACACTTTTCTGAAGCTTTGGAAAGCTGAGTTCATTTTACCAAGGAGAGAGGGTGTTGGTTAATGTTTAACAATTAGTTCTACAAAACCAAAAACAAATAAGTAGGGATAACCTAAAAATTTAGTCTATATTTTAAATCATTTTCTTACCCAAGACACTGAATAAAAATAATCAAGCCTTAGTTTGTAATGTTTGCTGAATTCCAAGTTGTAAATACTCATATATTTTAATTTAATAATTTAAAAGTGATTCTCAAGTGCTGATAAGTTATGGCTCAAGCACATTCTTATTCCACAGTCACATTCTTAAATAACAGGGGTAACTGTTGTCACTATTCTGCTGAATAAAACTTCAGTTATCTTATACAAAGATAAGGTTGAATTGGGTACAGTATTTTACATAAAATGTGATACCATAAACCAATTAGGAAAACAAAGGTTAGTCCATGTGTCAGATGTATGGATCAAGGAGTTTATGACCAAAGAAGAGATAGTGAGCATTATAGATTGCAAAATGGATAATTATGATTACTTAAATATAAAAAAATTGCACAAACAAACCAATGCACATAAGATTAGAAGGAATGCAGAAAATATGGGAAAAGATGTTCACCATTAGTGTTTCTGATAAAGTACTCATTTATATAAAATATAGAGAATTGAGTCAAATTTATAAGAATACAAAGTTATTCCCCAATTGATAAAAAGTCAAGGGATATTCACAGGAAGTTTTCAAATAAAGAAATTGAAGCTATCTATAGTCATATGAGAAAACACTCCAAATCATTATTGATGAGAGAACTGCAAATTAAAATAAATCTGATGTACTACCTCATGTATCAAATTGGCTAAAATGACAAAAAAGGAAAATGATCAATATTGGAGAGGATGTGGGAAAACTGAGATACTAATGTACTGATGGTGGAATTATGCACTGTTCCAACAATGATAGAGAGCAATTTGGAATTTTGCCCAAAGGGCAATAAAACTTTGCATATCCTTTGATCCAACCATATCACTCCTAGGTCTGTATCCCAAACAGATCATTAAAAGAAAGAAAAGACTCACATTTAGAAAAATATTTATGGCAGCTCGTTTTTTTTGTAGCAGCAGAGATTTGGAAATGGAGGGGATGTTAATCATTTGGAGAATGGTTAAACAAGGTATTGTATAATATGAATGTTATGGAATACCACTGCTCTATGAGAAATCATGAGTGACTGGAAATTAGTGAAGCTTGGGAAGATTTATATGAATTGATACTGAGTGAAGAGAGCAGAATGAGATCATTATACACATTAACAACAACTTTGTGAGATGATCCACTCCAATGGATACAGCTACTCTCAGCAGTTCAGTGAACAAGGACAATACTGAGAGACCTATTATGGAAAATGCCATCCACATCCAGAGGGAAAAACTATGGAGCCTGAATGAAGAACAAAACATAATTTCAAATTTTCTTGTATATTTTTTCTTTCTTTTTCATGGTTTTTCTCCTTTAATTCTAATTCTTTTTTGATAGCATGACTAATATGAAAACAGGATAAATATGATTTTACATGTACAACTCATATAAGATTGTGCGTTTCAATGGGGAGGAAAGAGGGAAGTGAAGGTGGTAGATCTCAAAAGTTTGCAAAAGGATGAATGTAGAAAACTACCTTTACATTTCATTGGAAAAAAAATAAAGTAAATCAATTGTCAAAAAAGAAAAGATTTAGTAGCTTTTTACTACCCTTAAGATAGAATTCAAATGCCCTACACTTGATATTTAATATCCTTTACAGTCTAGTACTTGTTCTCATTCTAGTTTCATTACACATTATTCCCTACCACAAACTTTTCTCTATGTAGACTTAATATCTTACTTCCAGATTTTGTGGCTTTGCAAAGGCACTATTTTGTACCTAGAATCCTGTGGCTCAAAGTCTCAGAATAACTTGTTTCCTTTAAGGCTCATTTCAAATGCCACCTTATTTAAGTCACATTTGCTGATGGCCATTCTTGTTAGTATGCTCATCTCAAATTATTTTTTATTTTAAACATTTTATATGTATACTTATCTGTAGGCATATAATATTCCTCTAGTAGATTGTAAGCCACATGAATACAGATTATCTCACTTTTGTATTTAGGATATGGTAGGTGTCTAAAAGTGCTTGTTAGATATTCTAGACTTCTGGCCAAGCTGGCAGAGAGAATACAGGCACTGTGTTAGGTGCTCCTCTTTCCCCCTCAAAAATAACATGAAAGAAACTTCTTAACAGAAATTTCATTGACAAAACCCAGAAAGAGAAGCAAGGAAAAGAACACCTACCAACAATGTCTGCATCAGGGGACTGTGGGTGAACTGGGAGATGAGAGCAGAGGGTCAGCACAGGGACAGTAGAAAGGGGAAAGCCAGAGGACCAGCCTCTGCCATGGATTTTGGTGAGTGGCACGTGCAAGATCCAACTTTAGCTGCAAAATCCTTGGCTGTGGGGGAAAGGAGCTATGGGAGGGCAAGTTCAAGCACAGAGAGTTTCAGAGCACACCTGGAAAAAAATCATCTGGACCCTGGACCAGAGCTCCATCTTTTCAGCAGAGCCCTTTATACAGAACAAACAATAAACCACCCCCCAACCCCTCAGTCTCAGATGTGGGTAATAGAATTCACTCAAAAGAAAGAAGGATTGATTTCCTTCCCCTAGGGCTCAGCACATTGTTCAAGGTCAACTCAATCCCTGCTACTGAGGGCCTCAAACACTCCAGAGAAAGCAACTAGCACTCCCTACTGGCGCACCCTTGAAATTACTAAACCAAGAGAACAAAGCCTCTAGGATCTTCAAAAGAAAATCTCTGAGAGCTAATTTTCCCCAATGCAAGATCCTAGAAAGATGAAGAAAGACCAGTATAAGGGGGGGGGCATGTAAAAATATTTAGAAGTAAGATTCTAACCCAGAGAGAACTAGCTCTTTCAAGGAGAATATTAATTGGTCTCCCAGAAAGACTTCCTTGAAGGAAATCAGGAAGGAGTTTCAAAATCATTTGGAAAAATTGGGAAAAGAAACTTAAGAGAAAATTAACACCTTGCAAGAGAAAATTAACATCTCACAACAAGAAAACAAATGCTTAGAAAATACAATTGGACAAATACAAAATGAGAATAACTCTCTCAGATCTTCAATTGGGCAAATAAAAAAGAAAATGATTCTCTCAAAACAATACTTGGGCAAATGGAAAACTTCAAAAATAGAATTGACTAACTGGAGAAGGAGTTTCAAAAGGTAAATGAAGAAAATTCTTCTCTTAAAAAAATGAATGGAATCAGTGGATACTAATGACTTCATGAGTCAACAAGATTCAGTTAAATCCAAAAGATCGAAAAAAATAGAAAAAATGTAAAATAACTCATCAGCAAAACCATTTACCTTTAGAACAGATCAAGAAGGGACACCTGGAGAATTAAAGAACTTCCTGAAAACCTTGAAGAGAATAAAAAGGCTTGGACCTAACATTACAGGATGTAGTGATGGAAAATTGCCCTGATATCATGGAACCATAGGGAACAATAGTTATTGAAAGAATACAGCGATCCCTTCCTGAAAGAGATGCTAAAATGAAAACACCAAAGAATGTTGTGGCCAAATTTCAGAACTATCAGATAAAAGAGAAAATTCTGGAAGCAACCAGAAAGAAACAATTTAAATACCAAGGAGCCACAATAAGAATTATTCAGGTCCTGGCTACATCAACATTAAGGGATAGAAGGGCCTGGAATGAGATATTCTGAAGAGCAAGGGAGCTTGGAATACATCCAAGAATCTACTATCTGGAAAAACCGAGGCTTCTCTTCCAGGGGAAAAGATGGACATTTAACAAAATGCGAGACTTTCAACTTTTTCTGATGAAAAAAACCAGAGTTTAATAGAAAATTTGGACATCACACAGGAGGCTCAAGACACACATGAAAAGGTTAAAAAAAGTGGGGGATCAAGGAAAAAAACTTATCCAATAAGATGAACCTAGCTTTATAACCACTTGGGAGAAAGATTCTCATAACTCTTGAGAATAGTAACTCTATTAGAGAGAATATACTTAGCCAGAAATGATGGACACTCATAACTTTTCTGTGACTTAGACAGAATGATTTAAAAACAATACCTCCTTAAAAAGGTGGACAGTAAGGACATGGGAGGATGGAGGAGATTGAATGGGGTAAATCTTATTACATGAAGAGGTACAAAATACCTATTGTAATAGAGGGGAAGAAGGGAGAAGGTGAGAACCACCTGAATCTTCATCTCATCAAACTTGGCTTAAAGTTAACTTACACACACTCTGTTAAGTTAAGAAACTTATCTTATCCTTCAAGTATTAAAAGGAGAAAAGGGGAGGGGGGAACAAAGAGGGGGGAGGAAAGGGGGAACTAACAGAAGGAAGGGAAGAAGGGAAAAAGGAAAAGGGAAAGAAAGGGGAGAGAGGTTGATATAGGAGGGTAAACACACTGAAGGTGGTGGTATTCAGAAACAAAAAAAATGCAAATATGGATAAAGGGTAAAGAAGGGCAAAAATACAGACAGAAGGAAGAGATAGCATGGAGGGCACTAAATAGTTAGTAATCATAACTTTGAATGTGAATGGGATGAACTCTCCCTTAAAATGTAAGTGAATAGCAGAATGGATAAAACCAGAATCCTACAATATGTTGCTTACAAGAAATTAATTTGAAGAAGATGGATACATATAGAGAAAAGGTAAAAGGTTGGAACAAAATATATTTTGCTTCAGAAGTGAAAAAAGCAGTGGTAGCAATCCTTATCTCAGACAAAGAAGCTGCAAAAATACATATCAATAAAAGAGATAAGGAAGGAGACTATATCCTCCCAAAAGTTACCATAGACAACAAAGTAATTTCTTTTGTTTTTTGAAAGGCAATGGGGTTAAGTGGCTTGCCCAAGGCCACACAGCTAGGTAATTATTAAATGTCTGAGGCTGGATTTGAACTCAGGTATTGCTAACTCCAGGGTCAGTGCTCTATCTACTGCACCACCTAGCTGCCCCTATAAAGTAATTTCAATACTAAATATGTATGTATCCAATGGTATAGCATCCAAATTCTTAGAGGAGAAGTTGAAAAAGCTACAGGAAGATACAGACAGCAGAACTCTCCTAGTAGGAGACCCCAACCACCCACTCTCAGATTTAGATAAATCTAATCATAAAATAAACAAGAAGGAAGTTAAAGAGCTAAATAGATTGTTAGAAAACCTAGATATTATAGACTTATGGAGGAAACTGAATGGGGAATAGAAAGGAATATACATTTTTTTTTCCTGAAATACATGGCACTTACACAAATATTGACCATGTACTAGGACATTAAAAACCTAATGATCAATTGCATTAAAGGCAGAAATAGTGAATACATCTTTCTCAGAGCATAATGCAATAAAAATCACATGCAATACTGGGCCAAGGCGATACAGACCCAGAACTAAATGGAAACTAAATAACCCCATTTAAGAATGAGTGGATCAAGCACCAAATTATAGAAAGCATTATTTATTTTATCCTAGATAATTACAATAATGAAACAACTTACCAAAACCTATGTGGTACACTCAAGGTGACTGTCAGGGGACATATTATATCTTTAAATGCTTACATGAATAAATTAGAGAAAGAAGCAATCAATAAATTAACAATGCAACTAAAAAGATTAAAGAACAAATTACCCCCCCAATTAAATACCAACTTATAAATTCTAAAAGGTTAAAGCATAAATTAATAAAACTGAAAAGAAAACTATTGAACTAATAAATAAAACCAAGAGCTGGTTTCATGAAAAAAATTAAAATTGTTAAACCTCAAGTTAATTTGATTAAAAAAAGAAAAAAGAAAACCAAATTACTAGTATCATAAATTAAAAAATGTGAACTCATAACCAATGAGGAGAAAATTAAAGTAATAATTTGGAATTATTTTGCCCAACTCTATGCCAATAAATTTGACAATCTATGTGAAATGGATGAATATTTACAAAAAAATATTAGTAGCCCAGATTAAATGAAGAGGAAATTAAAAACCTAAATAACCCTATTCCAGTAAAAGAATTCAACAAGTCATTATTGAACTCCCTAAGAAAAAACTCTCCAAGGCCAGATGGATTCACAAGTGAATTCTATCAAACTTTTAAGGAACAATTGGTTTCAATTCTATATAAACTCATTGGAAAATTGGTATTGGAAGAATTAAAATAGAGAAAGAAAATGATAGACCTATATCCTTGATGAATATAGATGCAAAAATCTTAAAAAAAAATCTTAGCAAAATGATTACAACAAATTATCACTAGGACAATACACTATGACCAAGAAGGATTTATTCCAGGGTTGTAGAATTGGTTCAATATTAGGAAAACTGTTAGTATAATTAATTATAGCAGTAACAAACCTATCAGAAATCATAAGATCATATCAATAGATGCTGAAAATATTTTGACAAAATACAGCACCCATGCCTACTAAAAATATGAGAGTGTAGAAATAAATGCATTGTTCCTCAGAATAATAAGCAGTATCTATATGAAATCATCAATAAGAATTATATGCAATGGGAGGCATTCCCAGTAAGATCAACAGTGAACTATTCAATATTGTTTTAGAAATAGTAGCTTCAACAATAAGAGAAGAAAAAGAAATTTAAGGAATTAGAATTGGGAAGGAAGAGACAAAACTCTCACTTTTTTTTCAGATGACAAGATGGTATACCAAAAAGTGACCTAAAAACTACTAGAAATAATTAGCAACTTTAGCAAAATTGCAGGATATAAAATAAACCCTCATAAATCCTCAACATTTCCATATATGACAAATAAGATACAGCAGGAAGAGCTAGAAAGAAAAATCCCATTCAAATTAATTTCAGACAGTGTAAATCTACCTGTGAGTCTACCTGCCAAGGCAGACTCAAAAAATTTTTGAAAACAATTACAAAACCCTTCTCACACAAATAAAATGAGATTTAAATAACTGGGCAAACATCAACTGCTCATGGATAGGCCGAGATAATATAATAAAAAATGACAATTCTACTAACAAGTAAATTACCTGTTTAGTGCCCTACCAATCAAAATTCCAAACAATTATTTTAATTAGTTAGGAGAAGTTGTAATTAAATTTATATGGAGAAATAAAAAGTCAAAAATTTCCAGGAATAAAATGAAAAAAAGTGAAAAAGGAGGTGGCTTAGCCTTATCAGATCTAAAATTATATTATAAAGCATCAGTCATCAAAACTGTCTAGTATTGGCTAAGAAATAGTCCTGGATCACTGGAATAGACTAGGTGAAATAGCAGGAAATAATTATAATGATCTGCTGTTTGATAAACCCAAAGAGTCCAGCTATTGGGATAAAACTCTCTCTTCATTAAAAGCTATTGGGAAAATTGGAAGTTACTGTGGAAGAAACTTAGATTAGACCAACACCTCACACCCTATACTAAGATAAGATCAAAATGGATACAGGATTTAGACATAAAAAACAATATTATAAGCAAACTAGAAGATCAAGGAGTAGTTTACCTGTCAGATCTATGGAAAAGGAAGCAGTTTATGACCAAGGAAGAGATGGAGAATATTATCAAAATCAAACTAGATAATTTTGATTACATTAAATTAAAAAGCTTTTGCCAAAACCACTGTAACCAAGATCAAAAAGAAATGAAGTGAATTGAGAAGTAATTTTTACAACTAGTATTTCTGACAAAGGACTCATTTCTCAAATATATAGAGAATTGAGTCAAATTTTCCAAAAAACCAAGGCATTCCCCAATTGACAAATGGTCAAAGGATATGCAAAGGTGATTTAAACAGCTAAAGTAATCAAAGCGACCCATAGTCATATTAAAAATTACTCTAAATCATTACTTTAGAGAAATTCAAATTAAAGCATCTCTGAGGTACCACCTCACACCTTTCAGATTGGCCAATATGACCAGAAAGGACAATGATCAATCTTGCAAGGGATGTGGGAAATCTGGGACAGTAATACATTGCTGATGGAGCTCTGAACTCATCCAGCCTTCCTGGAGAGCTATTTGGAATTATGCCCAAAGGGCTAAAAAATTTGCATACCCTTTGACCAAGCAATACCACTACTGGGTCTATAACCTGAAAAGATTATGAAAAGGGGTAAGAACATCACTTGTACAAAAATATTTACAGCAGCCCTGTTTGTGGTAGCAAAGAATTGGAAATTAAGTGAATGTACTTCAATTGGGGAATGGTTTCACAAACTTTGGTATATGTATATCATTGAACACTCTTGTTCTATTAAAAACCAGGAGAGATGGGAATTCAGCAAAGCCTGAAAGGATTTGCATGAACTGATGCTGAGCGAGATGAGCAGAACCAGAAAAACTTTGTACACCCTAACAGCAACATGGACTTGATGGACCTTGATGGACTTGCTTATTCCATCAGTGCAACAACCAGGGACAATTTTGGGCTGTCTACAATGGAGAACATCATCTGTATCCAGAGAAAGAATTGTGGAGTTTGAATAAAGAAATACTACTATCTTCAATTGAGGGGGAAAAATATTATTTTATTATGTAATTTTGCTATCTCTTATACTTTATTTTTTCTTGCTTAAGGCTATGATTTTTCTCTCATCACATTCCACTAAGATCAATGTGTACCATGTAAACCATGTAAAGACTAACAGAATACCTTCCATGGGGGTGTTCAGAGGGAAGCAAGAATGGGGCAAATATTGCAAAATTCAAAATAAATAAAATCTTTCTTAAAAAATATTCTGAAGCTCATTAAAATGGAAAAAATAAATAAAAGTGCCTGTTGACTCATTTATTGATAAGGGACCATTGAAAACTTTTCAGTTGAAGGAGGATACAAAATTTTCAAGTACATGGTGACTTAAAACTGTTCTTAATGGATAATTCCATACATATATCAATAAGGAATTGGTGCTTCCCCACAAAGAGGCAGGACTGAGGGACAAAATGATGTCTACTCTAAGAGCTAACTGAATTTTCTCAGGACTTCTACATATCAAGGTGGGTGAACATAAGTAAGAGTTGATAAAGCATTTCTCTTTTTTCAGATTATTCTTGTTAAATAGGAAGAGGATAGAGCTAGGCGTATCACTTGATGGTTAAGCAGAAACAACATAGATAAGATTTTAAATCCCCCTCAAAAATGCACTTAAATTTGTAGAATATGTTTTCTCATTAACGAATAAGTACAAATTGGAAATAAGAGTAACTGGGTTGAGTGAATATAGCATTGGTTTTGGCATCAGGGAAGCCTTGATTCAAAATGCACCTGCAATATTTCTTAACTCTCCTTGTGCAAGTGTGACTTATTCATGCCTCAAAAAACTTCCTAGGATCAATCATAAGTCAATTTGGAGTAAAAAGACTAAGATACTTTTTCTGAGAGTCTCTTAAATGAAGAAACCATAGTCACCTTCAAGTATTTACAAGTGAATTGGTAATAAATAAAACAAAGGAATAAAAACTCTCTTTAATTCCATATTTCAGGAAACAAATTCTAATTTCGTATTTTTTTGATAATTAGCTATATGTACATCTGCAATTATTCCAACTCTCTGGGTTTCAGTTTCCAAATTTATAAAATGAATTAGACTATATGATCTCCAAGTAACCCTTCCAACTCCCATATTGTTTTCTCTGTTCATTTTCTTCTTTTTATTTCTTATTATGAATAAGTTGGAAATGAACTCCTATCACACTGTTTTCTATATTATCAGAGAAGAAAAAAAATATTCCAGGCAAGATTATATTCTGGAGCTATGTTTGTTTATTCAGTTTTACAACAAAGGAAGCAGTTTTTTTTTCTCCTTAGTCAACTATGTCTGATATACTATTTTTTTAAGATCATAAAGACAAACTCCCCATGAACAAAATCATAATGTGAACTAACCTGTCAATCAACTTACTAATCCTTAAAACATCTCAACTGTCAGGAGGCAGATACCTGGAAGCTGGTGAACAAGAGATAAAGAGAAACTTTGGACAGTAACTAAAACATATTCAAAAGGAAACTAGATTCTTATGTCCTGATACTGTTTTCCATTCAAAATGTTTAAAGGAATGATATTATTGTTTCTTATTTTTCCCTTCACAGATTCACTCTATATGTATGTATGAGAACAAAAACCATATGTGTATATATGTATTTGTGTCTTATTCTTAGGTAGTTTATATTCATTTTTCCCCAGATGAAACAAAGAATCTTGAATGTAAGTAAAATTGACTTTATGAAATCCATTAAATTGAAAAGGCAATGCTTGATATTTATTAGGAATCAAATTTCAATGTATCTGGATTTTTTAAATCAGTTAACCTTCATGTATTCTTGTTTTAGTCAGATCAGAAAGTCACTTAACCCCATTGCCTTGAAAAATCTAAAAACAAAATGCTCTGTTTCACTTTTAATAAGAGAATTGCAAATCAAAGCAATTATGAGGTACCACCTAATAACTATTAGATTGGCTAATATGACAGTAAAGCAAAATAATAAATGTGAGAGACAACGTGGGACAGCTAGGACTCTAATATACTATTGTTTTATCTTATTATGGAAATGACTAATATAGAATTTTTTCATTTGACTATATCGATCATGTTTATATGGTAAGTTTTTGGACTCTTTTGAATTCTGCAAAGATCAGCTCAGATGCTACCTCTTATGTCCTTTCAAAAAGTTCTTTGTATATATTTTGATTATGCTGATATGCATTGTTTCCTCTTGGAGCATATAAACTCCTTGAGGACAGGTATGTTTTCATTTTAGCCTCTATTTCCCCAGTTCTTAGTACATATTTGGTCATTAATAAATGTTTCTTTAATGTATAGATAGATAGATTAATTAATTTAAGGTTTAGTTTATCTACAACTTGGGACTTGGGGTAGAGAGGGAAGTATTGACTAGAAAAAATGTTAACATTCCATTCAACTTATAAACTATTTCTATGATATTATTGTGTAAATTGCATAGGATAAGAAATAATATTAACATAGTTTCATTTTGCAAATGTTAGAGTCATTCATGTGTTCCTCTACAGACAATAAACTGACTTAGAATATTTGATCTTGATCAGAGATTGGAAGTAGTTTTCCACATTTAGTTAGTGTTCTGTCATTTTAGTGCTGGATTGTGTGGCATAAATCACTTTCTATTGTTTTACTTTTAATTATGTAGGGTTTTTTGAGTTTTTGCAAGGCAATGGGATTAAGTGACTTGTCCAAGGTCACACAGCTAAGTAATTATAAAGTGTCTGAGGATGAATTTGAACACAGGTCCTCCTGCCTCCAGAGCTATTGCTTTATCCACTGCACCCCTAGCTGCCCCCATTAATTCTGTAGTTTTAAAGAACAAATATTACTTCATGGAATCATGCATATATTATAGCTCTTAAGGAGCATACTTCAATAACTGATAGAGCTACCTCATGATTATAGTTATGCAAATTATTCAATATTTCAAGAATTTTTCAAAATCAAATTTAAAAAGAAAGATCAGTTATCTCAGGACTTTTAGGGTGAAGACAAGATGACAGTATGAAGCTAGCAGCTCCTGGAGCTTTTCACCACCCAGCATTAAATGGAGCCTCTACATAAAGATTAAAGCTACAGATCCCACCAAAAAAAAAAAAAAAGATTGGTAAAAGTTTTCAACTGAAGATATCATGGAGGATCTTCATTGAAGGACAGTCTTTCTGGCAGGGAAAGGGGAAATAAAGCCCAGCTAGGCAGGACAGCAGAATAGCCAGCAGGGCGGTTTCTAGACAGCAACAGCCTAGGTCCCAGCAACTGGAGACCAGCCTATGTCCTGGAAGCTAACCAGCAGCACAGGTCAGGGAAGCAAGATAGCGAGTCAGCAGGGAGAGTCCCAGGCCAGACAAAGACTGATTCCTGGGAATACTGAACAAAGGATTGGGTTGGATACAAACCACTGCATAGGCAGAGTCTGGGTATAAAAGAGGAAACAAATCTCTGCATAGGCAATAGCTGGGCTACATAAGCAGCATCTTGGTCAGTGAGAAGTCAGGGATCAGACCCTAATCCCAGCACAAAAAACTTGGGATTATACACTCTATACCTGAGGAACAGACTTCTAGATCAAAAATGAGTCTAGAAAATATCTTTCAGGAAATCAATAAAAATCTCTTGATATACTAGATCAAGAAAACAAAATTGCCCTTGAAAGAACATCTCCAGAAGGAGACCCTAGGATAAAAGCTCCAAGGACTATCATGGTGAAATTTCAGAATTCTCAAAGGAAAAAATACCATAGGCAGCCGGAAAGAAGCAATTTAAATATAAAGGAAGCACAATCAGAATTACACAACAGTGCTCAGTTTCAGTAGTAAAAGATCAGAGGATCTGGAATAAATTTTGTAGGATAAAGGACCTTTAATAACAACCAAAAATTGGTACCATTAAAAATTAAGCATGTTCTGTCAGGGGAAAAGATGGATGTTCAGTGAAATAGAGGACTTTCAAAATTTCCTGATAAAAAGAGCAGAACTGAACAGAGAATTTGATCTTCAAATACAAAACCCACAAGATGCATTAAAGGTAAACTAAAAGGGGGAGAAAAAGCAAAGGTTAGTCAAGAACATTAAATTGTATACAACCCTACAAGGGAAGATAACACTTGTAATTCTTGAGAATTGTATTTCTCTTAGGATAGTTAAAGGGTTGAATAGTTGAAGAGAATGTACTTAGAAAATACAGGAATGGTTGGTTATTTTCCTTTGTTATCAAAGAAGACTAAAATGACACCAATGTGTTTGAGAAAAATTATAGTGGCTGCTCAAATTACTGTAACTTCTCAGACTGATATGAACTCAAAATGCTCTACCACAGATTAAGCACAAATAATCCAGGTGAAAACCTAGAGTATTTACTCTAAATTTATGTATTTCATGTTTTCTTTGAACTAATTTAATTCTGCCTTGTTCATAGAGTTCAGCATTTTCTCTGGTGAGGGTACTCTATGCTGGCCTGTCCTGAGTTAATGTCTCCCATGGCAGTCCTTGGAGTTCTTAGAGGTTCAATAACATATTTAAATTTGAAGTGACTTGACTTTAATAGATGCATAAAAGTTTATAGTACAATAGGATCAGAGGGTGGGAGCATACTTAGAAGGGTTGGACATTAAAAACATTAGGAAGTGATATTATCTTAATCCATACTTTAATTAACACAGATTTTAGTACTATGGTTGTGATGCTAAAGGGGTAGTCAATACTTTGGTTGGGGAGGGTTATAGAGTTGGAGTACTATAGAAAGGGAGGGAGAGAGCATACTTCGAGGCACTGGACATGAAAACATCATGAAGAGCTCTTGCTTTTGCTTGACACTTTGGCTACAAGTGGAAAGTGTATGCTTGTGGGGGTATAATTGATTTATAAAATTATTTGGCATTTCATGATTCTTTGTCTCATGAGGACTAGGTGTCCATGGAGGGTACTTGAAAAGGGGGTAAGGTATAAAATGAGTATAATTTTATGTGATCACAACTCTTGAAAAGTGTCTTTCTAATGAGACAGAAAAGGCAAGGGTTTTTAAGTGACTATGAGATAATGCTGCTTATCAATCAATCAACCTTCGAGAATAATATTTCTATGAGGATAGACAAAGGGAGTATATTTTGACAAATGGGGTGTAAATACAAGACAGGGATAAAACAAAAACATAAAAAGATGAACTATACAAGGAAAAGGTTTGGCATTAGTGGATAAATAATACCAGGTGAAGAGACATAAAACACCTATTATAATAAAGGGAAAGGGGGGGTGAACATTGGGTAAATTCTACTCAATAGATATGATCCAGAGAGGGAATAACAATATGGGCTTAAAAATGTATCCTACATTACAGGAAGTAGTGGGGTAGAAGGGAAAGAAAAGGGACTGATAAAAGGGAAGGTAAAGGTATAAGTGAAAGCAAACTTAAATCTAAAATTTAAAAGAAAACTTAGGGCAGCTAGGTGGCACAGTGGATAGAGCACTGGCCTTGGAGTCAGGAGGACCTGAGTTCAAATTTGGACTCAGATATTTAATAATTATCTAGCTGTGTGACCCTGGGGAATCAATTAACCCCATTGCCTTGTTAAAAAAAAAAACCCAACAACAAAAGAAACCTTAAAGGGGGGGAAGAAAGCAAAACATTGATGAGGAGAAATAAGAGGAAAGTACAAATGTGTTAAGATATCCTGGAGGAAAAATACAGAATTAGTAATCTCAACTGTAAATGTGAATGGGTAACCAGAATGCTACAATATGTTGTTTATATTATATTAAATATATCATATCATATGCCATATAAATTAGGTTATATATTATTAATTATATTAGATACACATGAGACATATATATATATATACATATACATACATAAATATATATATATATATATATATTCATACATACACAGGTAAAGGAAAAAGGTTGGAGCAAGATATATTGTGTTTCACTGGAAGTAAAAATAAATCAGGGGCATCAATCCTGATCTTAGACAAAGCAAAAGCAAAAATAAATCTCATTAAAATGAATAAGGAAGGAAAATACTTCTTAAATGGTACCATAGGCAATGAAGTTGTATCATTATTTAACATATATACACCCAGTGGTAGAACATCTAAATTCTCAGAGGAGAAGTTGAATGAATTACAAGGAAACATGAATAGAAAAGCTATATTAACCTCCTTTTCTTAGAACTAGATAAATCTAACCACAAAAATAAATAAGAAGGAAGTTGAGAAGGTGAATAAAATCTTAGAAAACTTAGAAGTGATAGACTCCTGGAGAAAACTGAATAGGGATGGAAAAAATAGAATTTTTTTTTTGCAATACATGGTACCTATACCAAAATTGACTATATCCTAAGGCATAAAAACCATTTAATCAAATACAGAAAGGCAGACATAATAAATGCATGTTTTTCCCATCATGATACAATTAAGATTAATTAAGTTTAAAAATTTTAAGGAAAAAGAGGATCAAACAGCAAATCATAGAAATAATTGTTTCATCCAAGAAAATGATAACAAGGCATCATACCAAAATTTATGGGATACACCAAGACAGTTTTGAGGGGAAATATTATATCTCCAAATGCTTATATTAATAAGATAAAGATCAATGAATTGGATATGCAACTAACAAGTCTATAAAAAGAACAAATTAAAGATCTCCAATTAATTACCAAATAAGAAATTCTGAAATTCAAGAGAGAGATTAATGAAATGGAAAGCAAGAAAACCATTGATCTAATAAAAAAACTAAGAGCTGGTTTTATAAAAACAAAACAATAAAATAGATCAAACTTTGGTTAATCTGAAAAAATTGAAAGAAGAATATAAA
The DNA here is from genome assembly GCF_037893015.1 of Macrotis lagotis. Classification (NCBI taxonomy): domain Eukaryota; kingdom Metazoa; phylum Chordata; class Mammalia; order Peramelemorphia; family Peramelidae; genus Macrotis; species Macrotis lagotis. The sequence continues at coordinate 380,304,395 of NC_133658.1, forward strand.
TTACCCATATCAAAAATGAGAAAAGCTGAACTCACCACCAGTGAGGAGGAAATTAAAGGGATAACTTGCCCAAATGTATTCAATAAATTTGATAACCTGAATGAAATGGATGAATATTTACAAAAATACAAGTTACCCAGATTAATAGAAGAGGAAACAAAATACTTAAATATCTCCATTTAAGAAAAGAAACTTGAAGAAACCATCCATAAATTCCCTATAAAAAGGCCTTCAGGTCCAGATGATTATACAAATGAATTCTTCTAAATATTTAAGGAACACTGAATTCCAATTCTTCTTAAACTATTTTAAACAACAGAAGGAACTCTGCCAAATTCCCTTTATGACAAGAATATGGTGTTGATACCTAAACCAGGAAGAGTCAAAACAAAGAAAATTATAGACCAATCTCCCTAAAGAATATTGATGCAAAAATCTCAAGTAAAATTTTAGCTAAGAGATTACAATAAGTTATAAAAATGTTTGTACTTAATTTTTGAAGACTACAACAACAGGGAGATGATGCTATGAGAATTATGTGAATAGGATTTGAGTGAGGGAGTGCTATGCTAAATCACCAACCTCACTTTCTTCTCCAGAGTCATTTGGGTCCAATTGTCAGATGTGAATCAGAACAACTGGAGGTGACCTTAGTTGCAAGACAATCAGGGTTAAATGAGTCATCCAAGGTCACACAGCTAGTAAGTGGCAATGTCAAAATTGATTCAAACTGCTGTCCTCCTGACTCCAAGGCCAGTGCTTTATCCACTATGCTACCTAGCTGCCTTTTATATTGTTATTAGTAGGACAATATACCATTATCAAGCAAGATTTAATCAAGGTAGGCAGTGATAGTTCAATATTAAAAAATACTCAACATAATTGAATATATCAATAACAAAAGCCAACAAATTATGACTATATTATAAATGCTGAAAAAACCATTGACAAAATACTACATACGTTCCTATTAAAAACACTGTTTAAATGGAGTTTTCCTTAAAATATTAAACAGGATCTATCTAAAACCATCAACATATATATTCTATGTAATGGGGATAAACTATGAGCATTTCCAATAAGATCAAGGGTGAAAAAAAGGATGCCTACTGTCACATTACTATTTAATATAATGTTAGAAATGCTAGCTTTAGCAACAATAGAAGAAAAAGAAATTGAAGAAATTAGAATTGGCAATGAGGAAGCAAAACTTTCATTCTTTTTGCAAATATATAATGGTATACTTGGAGAACCCTAGAAAATCATCTAAAAAACTACTTGAAACACCAAATTCAGTAAAGTAGCAGTATATAAAATAAATTCATATACATTGTCAAAATTTCTATATATGAACAACAAAGCCCAAGAGAAAGAGGTAGAAAAAGATTCCACTTAAAATAACTGTAAACAATATATAATACTTTGGAATCTACATCCCAAGACAAATCCAGGAACTATATGAACACAACTGTGAAATACTTTTTCACATAATGTCAGATCTAAACAATTGGAAAAATATTCATTGCTCATTTTTAGATAGAGCTAATACAATAAAAATAACAATTGTACCAAAATTAAATTCCTTTCTTGTGCCATAATAATTAAACAAACAAATAACTATTTTACTGAGTTAGGAAAAATTTACAAAATTCATTTGGAGCAACAAAAGGTCAAGAATATCAGTGAACTGATGAAAAAAGTAAAGGAAGGTAACCTTTTTCTATACGATCTTTCAAGTGACAGTCTTCGAAACTATCTGGTACTGGTTAGGAAATACAGGAATACACCAGTACAAAAGAAGAGTAGTAAAACATTATAGTAACATATTCGTCAAATCTAAAGACATTACCTTCTGGGATAAGAACCTACTATTTGACAAAAATGTTGGGAAAACTGGAAAACAGTATTGCCAAAACATAGAACCACATCTCATACTCTATACCAGAATAAGTACAGAATGTGTATTTAGACTTAAAAATTGATACCATAGAGCAAAAAACAGATCAAGAGATTATCTGTCAGATCTATGGAAAGGGGAGATATTTTTGGGCAAAGAAGAAATAGAGTATATTATAAATTACAAAATGAATTATTTTGACTTGTTAAATTAAAAAAATTTTGCATTAATAAAACCAATGCTGGGGCAGCTAGGTAGCACAGTGGATAGAGCAATGGCCCTGGATTCAGGAGTACCTAAGTTCATATCCAGCCTCAGACATTTAATAATTGCCTAGCTGTGTGACCTTGGGCAAGCCACTTAAACCCATTGCCTTGTAAAAACCTAAAAAAAAATCGGTGCTATCAAAATTAGAAGGAAAACAGAGAGCTGGGAAACAATTTTCCTAGCTAGTGATTCTGATAAAGATCTCATTTTTAACATATATAGTGAACTGAAAAAAAATTTATATGGTTACAACTAAGTCCCTTATTGATAAATCATCAAAAAGATATAAAAAGAGAGTTTTTAAATGAAGAAACTAAAGTTTTAAAAAAATCATTTGAAAAAATGCTCCAAATAATTATTGATAGCAAGAATGCAAAGAAAAACAACTTCGAGGTGCTATCTTATACCTATCAGACTGGCTAAGCCATCAAAAAGAGAAAATGATGTAAGTTGGAGAGGTTATAGGAGGATTAAGACATTAATACACTATTGGTAGGGTTGGAAAATAATTCAATCATTCTAGAGAGCAATTTGGAAGTATGAACAAAGAGCAAGAAAATATATTATACACTTCGAACCCTTTAATATCAATACTAGGTTTATATTCAGGAGAAATGATAAAAAGAGGGGAAAGTCCCACATCTTCCAAAATATTCATAGCAGCTTGCTTTATAATTGCAAAGAATTGGAAATTGAGGGGGATGAACACCAATTTAGGATGACTTAACAAGTTATGGTATATGAATGTTATGAAGGATTATGTTCTATATGAAACAACAAAAGGTTGAATCCTAGAGAAACATGGAAAGAATTACATGAACTGAAAGAGAGCTAAGGGAATAGAACCAAGGGAACAGGGTACCCATTAACAATAACATTGTGAGTTAATCATCTTTCATGGCTGCAGCACCTCTGAGCAGTTCTGAGAGTTTGGACAAAACTGGGAGGCCTGTTATGGACTGTTCCATCCACATCCAAATGAAGAAAACAAACTACAGAACCTGAATGAACATTATGTTTTCTTTTTAATTTTTTTCTTTTATTTTTTCCTTCCTATTTCATGGTTTTCTTTCTTTCCTTTAATCCTAATTCTTCATCAGAAAATGGTTAATGTGGGGCAGCTAGGTGGTACAGTAGATAGAGCACCACCCCTGGAGTCAGGAGTACCTGAGTTCAAATCAGACCTCAGACACTTAATAATTATCTAGCTGTGTGGCCTTGGGCAAGCCACTTAACCCCATTGCCTTGCAAAAAAAATAATAATGACTAATATGCAAACAAATTAAACACAAATGCATTTGTACAATATTCAGTAGATTGTTCATCCCCTAAGAGGAGGAAGGTGAGAAGGGAGATTGGAAGGAAATTGGGTAACTTGTATCACATCATATGATGTAAAAGGTTAATTTCTATATAGAGATGCTGGTAAGAAAGATGCTTCAGTGGTTTGGTTTAAGGCATAATGAAAAATCTATGGACTACAATTAAGATTAGACCTGGAAAAAGTTTTGTGAACCAAGAGAACAATGTGCACATTAACAACATTGTGAGATGATCAACCATGGACAATGCTATCCCCATCCAGGGGAAGAAAAACAAAACAAAACAAAACAAAACCCCAAAACTTCAGAATCTGATAAACTCTACATTCAATTATTAAAAATATCTTTTATGTATTTTTTCCTTAATCCTAATACCTCATACTGAAAATGACTAATCTATAAACTTGCTAAATACAAACGTGTATGTACAATATTAACCTGATTGTTAGCTGCTGAGGGAAAGGGGCTGGGAAGGGAGGGTAGAAGGAAATTTTGTAACTTAAAATATACATAGGTATATGGATGAATGTTTAAAAACTTTCATAACATGTATTTGGAATAATAAAATATCAAAAAAGTACTGTGTATCAGGAAACTGTAATCAGAATTATAAAAAATGTTTCATGATAAAGAATTAAAGGATATTTTTAAAATATAATAAACACAGTACTGAGACATAATACAAGGATTTTTTTATCAAAAAGAAGATAACATCAAATATTTTAACATGGAAACAGTAAAATGTAAATAGTTTTAAGGTTTATAGTAAAAGTAAGTAAACTAAATTATTTTCCTTTTCATAAGTAATCTACACATTTCTGTTAAAGGTTAAGGGGAAATATAATATTTAAGAACCTGGTGCACTTTTTTATCCTTTAAGGGATCATTCATTTGACAAGTTTGTTATGAAGCACCAGAATACATTATATATATATATGGTGAGGATTTCTATATTCAAAGAGGAAGGGAGTCAAAGAAGAGGGAGGGAGGGAGGGAGGAAGATGGTAGAAAATGAAAGAGAGAGAAGAGAGAGAAAAAGAGAGAGAGAGAGAAAGAGAGAGAGAGAGAGAGAGAGAGAGAGAAACAGAGACCAAATTTTATTTTCCAATGTCCATTCAGATTCTTGGAGTAATAGATCTGTTTTAATGACTCAAAAAACCCTTTAACTGGCCAATTTATTTTTCTCTCAAATAATTAAATCTAATATATATATATATTTATTTATTTATTTTCAAGTTCCTCTCAATGGCTTTCAGAATTTGTATTCATCCATTGAATATTCTTAAGAATCAATGTTTATTTGGGATTGCCTCTCCTAGTTTCATTTATTAAAAATAAACTTAAAAAATATACTCCAAATGAATTGAAAACTGTTGATTCAAAGAGATAAAATAACATGAAACTATAAAGTAACATAATTGAGCAAAGCAATTTTGATAAGAAAACTAAAAGGGGGAATCATGTAAATGTGATTATACTAATTAGAAACAATGAGTAACCAAATCAAATTAGACAATGAGGACTTGATTTAGATCCCTAAAAGAAGGTAACAATTGAATTTGTCTTCACCATTTTTCCCACCATTTTTGCTTCTCAATACTTTCTTAGACTTCCTTAATTGTAATCAAGATGACTAAGCACTGATGATTTTAGACTAATCCCAAATCTGAGTATTTTCTAGGTGGTTGTAATTGGGCTTAAGTAAACAACAGGGGAGAGATTCTAGAATGAACCGAACTACTTCTATATTTAACTGAAGCTGTGTAATCATTAGATGAACAATCAACTAGAAGTCAGAAGAGCTAGATTTGAGTCCCACTTATGGCACTAATATATGACCTTAAGACAATTGTTACATATCTGTAGATCTGAAATTCTTTATCTGTTAAAATAAAACTTTGAAAATCTCTCAATGGCTAAATAGCATAATGGAAAAACAAAACAAAACAGGGGATGGATATTCAGAAGATATTAGGTTAAATTACGACTTTGCTCACAAGTAACTACATCTATAGGGTTGTTTTCAAATCTATAAAATGAACGAATATGACTAGATGATTTTTAGATTCCCTTCCAGTTCTAAAATTTTATAAAATTCTAGTTCCCATCTGGCTTTAAATTATATTTATATGTATGCATATATGTTTATATTTACATATATGGGCATGCATATGTATATGTATGAATTGTATTTATATAAATATATGCTTACATGTATGTAAAACATTTATATATTCGATTTCTTTTTTATATTTCTGTATATAAGCAAAAAAAAAATACAGTGAAATCTTACTGAGAGATACTCAGTCTATAGGAAAAAGTGAGTGAGCTAGATTCTCTTCCCCAGAGACCAAAGTTAATTTGATTCCCAGCACACAACCCAGGTAGGGATAGTAGTAGAAGAAAAATGATTAATTGGACATGATGTTGTCTATGGTTCAAAAACTTCTTCCATGCCCCTAAGATATTCCTAAGAGTGCAAGGTCATTGTCTTATAGAGTTTAAAAAGAATGTTACTCACAATCCTGAAATAACTAACATTTATACAACTCCTTAAGGTTCACAAAAGACATTACATATGTGATGTTATTTGATCTTCACAACCTACACTTATTATTTTTTTTTTGCTGGGCAATGGGGTTAAGTGTCTGAGGCCAGATTTGAACTCAGGTACTCCTGACTCCAGGGCCAGTGCTCTATCCACTGGGCCACCTAGCTGCCCAACAACCTACAATTATAAAAGTACAGGTGAGAGAGTGACTTGTTCAGGCAGTAAATGCACAAGAAAAGATTTGAACATAGGTCTAACTGGTTCTGAATTCAAAATTCTTTCAAATGCTCCAAAACTACCCACCTAATTCTCATTGAAAAATTTAATCTGAGTTTGGTGAAGGGGATGATTTTTTCTCCCACTGACATTTTCTAAGCCAGTTAAATTCCAAGGTACTAGAAGATTCTAAGTATGATTCTGGAGATAGAGTATATCTGTGTTCTGAGAAACTCTCTAGCTAGAGAAGTACAACACCTTACAGAAAGAGGCGGAAGACATGACCAATATGTTATAAATTATTTGACACTGAAACAAAGCAAAACACACAATGGCTCTCAGGACTAAGTATCCTCTTGTTTCTGCAGTTTATCTGAGACAGAGACTTTGGCTAACAGCATTACTCTCCTACATGGTATTACAGTGTTACCAAACAGGCCTGTATATGAAAGTTATTACCTATATGTGGTTTTCCAAATTCAAAAACTTCTATAGTCTGTTCTTTACCTAGAATGCATTCCCTCATTCCAATGTCTTCTAGAATAGTTACCTTTCTTAGAACAAAGATGGGGGAAAATGTGCAAGATTCTTTGAAGAAACAACTCCTTAAAAAAGCAGAATTGGTTAAATGAAAAAAGAGGTACAAAAGCTAACAGAATAAAATAATTATTTAAAATTTAAAACTAAGCAAGTAAAAGCTCATCATTTCATGAGGCATCAAGAATCTATCAAACAAATGAATGAAAAAAAAAGAAGACAATGCAAAATATCTCAAAGGGAAAAGAAATGACCTGGAAAATAGATCTATGGGAGATAATTTAAGAATAGTTGGACTTCTTGAAAGCCAAGATTAAAAATAAGAACTATCCCAGATAGTTCTATCAATAAATTATCAAAGAAAATTGCCCAGATATTCTAGAATCAGATGGTAAAATAGAAGCCCTCCAAAGATTAGGAAAAAATAATGCAAGTATCCAGAAAAGAATACTTCAAGGGTTGTGGAGCCAAAGACAGGATTACAAAGGATTTAGTATTTTCTACGTTAAAGGTTGGAGGGTTTGGAATATGATATTCTGGGAAGCAAAGGAACTAGAATTAGAACCAAGAATGGCCTACACACAGAAAATGAGCATAATCCTGCAGAGGAAAATGGGCATTCAATGAAATAGAAGATATTCAAGCAATAGAAAATTCAGTTTTCAAATGCAAGACTCAAGCATAAAAATGTAAACGGGGGGGCAGCTAGGTGGCGCAGTGGATAGAGCACTGGCCTTGGAGTCAGGAGTACCTAAGTTCAAATCTGGCCACAGACACTTAATAATTACCTAGCCATGTGGCCTAGGGAAAGCCACTTAACCCCATTGCCTTGAAAAATCTAAAAAATAAATATAAACAGGAAAGGAAAAATAATTAAGAGATTCAATGTTTAAATTGTTTATATTCCTATATGGGAAGATGATACATGTAGCTATAACTATTAGCACACTTACAACAAGTACACATAGACAGAGGATGTTGGTATAGTTGACTTTGATGGGATGATATGCAAAATAAATAAGGTATTAGAAAGAGTATTGTATTGGGGAAGAGGGAAGGGAGAAGTAGAATTGGATAAATTATCACATAGGAAGATTACAGTGGAAGAAACAATGAGGCCATCCCTTTCATCTGAATTTTCTGAAAGAGGGAAGAACATACACACCCAGTTGAGTATAGAAACATGTCTTACCCTATATGCAATTAGAATATAGAAAAGATGGGAGTTGCTGATAGAAGGGAGGACAAATTAAAGAATGTGATGATCATAAACAAAACATTGGTAAGATTGACAGGTTGAAAAGTGAAAGCAAAGGATAAACGGGGAAAATAAGATTGATGTACACAGTCAGAGAAATAATTCTGACTGCAAAGTAGATTTAAAAACAGACTTTTACATTATATTATTTACAAGAAACATGTTACACATTTATAACACACATTACAAGATACATAGAGTAAAGGTAAAAGGTTGGAGTAAAATCTATTATGTTTTATCTGGGCAAAAAAAAAAGTACTGATCATGATTTTTAGACACAGGAAAAGCAAACATAGATCTAATTAAAAGAAATAAGGAAGGAAACTGCATCTTACTAAAAGTTATCATAAACAAAAATGTAATATCAATACTAAATAAGAACCAAATATGATATAATATCAACAATTTTAAAGAATCTAAATCAGTTACAGAAGGAAACAGACAGTAAAACCATACTAATGGAGCACTACAATTTTCTTCTCCTGGAACTAGATAAATCTAACCACAAATTAAACAAGAATGAAGTTAAGGAAGTGAATAGAATTTTATAAATGTTAGATATGATAGATGTCTTGCATAAACTGGAGATAAGAAATATACCTTTTTCTTCATGACTGTAACACAAAACTTGATTATTAGAGGGAAAAAACATTATAATCAAATGTAGTAAGGCAGCAATATTAAGCATACACTTTTCAGACAATGAGACTCTAAAAATTAGATTCAATAAGGGGTCATGGAAAATGAATTAAATTAATTGGAAACTAAATAATCTAATCCTAAAGAATGAGTTGCTCTAAGAACAAATCACAAAAACAAAAATTGCATTAAAAAGAATGACATAAAGGAGACAATATACTAAAATTTATATTATGCAGCCAAGGCAGACTTTAGGACAAAATTTACATCCCTAAATGCTTACATTGATAAACTAGAGAAAGAACAGATGATTTGGAAATGCAGCCAAAAACTATAAAAACTAAGAAATTAAAAATTCCCAATTAAATGCCAAAATGGAAGTTCTAGAAATCAAAGGTGTATTTAATAAAATTGTAAGAAACCTATTGAACTAATAAATAAAAATAGGAGCTAATTTTATGGGAAAATCAATAAAATAGATAAGCCTTTGTTTAGCTTTATTCCAAAAAAGAAAAAAATAAAACCACACATTATCAGAAATGAAAAATTGAATTCACTACCAAAGAAAAAGAAATTAAGCAATAATTAGGAGATATTTTACTCAATTTACCCAACCTAAAACTCTTAGTGAAATGGATATTTACAAGAAATATATAAATTTCCTAGGAAAATAGAAAATAGAATACTTAAATGGTTCAAATTTAGAAAAAGAAACTGTATAAACCATCAGTGAACCCCCTTAGAAAAAAAAATACTTCCAGGGCCAGAATGGTTCACAAGTGAATTTTACCAAACATTTAAAGAACAATTAATTCCAATAGTAGATAAGCTATTTGGAAAAAAAATAGGTGAAGAAGGATTCCTACCAAATTCCTTTTTTAACACAAATGTGCAATGGATATTTAAACCAGGAAGAATAAAAACAGAGAAAGAAAATGAAAAATCAATTTCCCCAATGAATATTGATGCAAAAACTTTAAAATACCTGCAACATGGTTACAGCATTATGTGAAAATTTTCTATACTAGGATTAGGTGGGATATATCTATTTCTATCTATCTATCCATCTATCCATCTATCTATATCTATCTGTCTATCTATCTATCTATCTATCTATCTATCTATCTATCTATCTATCTATCTATCTATTTATCTATGCCTGGAATTCATGGCTGGTACAGTATTAGAGAAACTATCATATATTGACTATATCTATAACAAAACTAACAGAAATCATATGATTGTTTCAATAGACACAGAAAACATTTTTGACAAAACACAATAACCATTCCTATTGAAAATACTAGAGAACATAAGAATAAATGTGGCTTTAAAAAATAAACAAAAGTAGCATCAATGTGAAATGGGGATAATCTAAAAGCTTTTCCAATACGATTAGGGGTGAAACAAGGATGCTTATTATCACCCCTATTGTCCAATAATATGCTAGAAGGCTAACTATAGCAATTAAAAAAAATTGGAAGGATCAGATTAGGCAATGAGGGAAAAAGTATTGCCTTTGTAAATGATTTTATATATCTGGTTACAATGTACAAACTGTTGGTTACATCAAACTCAAGAATATTGCAGAGCTTCTTGATTTAAAATCTGTAATACTACAAAAATGAGCAGTCTATCTTCTCAGGGGAAGAAAAATGTAGCTAAATATCTTTTATCCAGATTTAATAATGATAATGGAAATAACTAGTATTTATATCATATTTTAATATTTGCAAAATATTTTCACATGTTATCTCAAATAACAATTGATCTTTTATAATATAAGCATTCTTCCATTATTGTTATATTGCATCAAATCATGAATATCATCATCATCTGTGAGAGAGATCAAAATTGTAAGAAACCAAAATGGCAATTTAGTGATTCATAGTGACAGTGAAAACAGTATTAAATATTGTCAATGATGAATGGTGAACATAGAGTATCATCAAAGTAGAAAGAATGAGACACTGACAGACATAGAGACAAACAGACAGAGATAGAGAGACAGAAACAAAGACAGAGTCAAAAAGTCTGAGACAGAGACAGAGTAACAAACCATATAATGAAATCCAGATATAATATAAATAGACAACTCATACACTGACTTAATACATGTATAATGTCAAATGGAAAAAGTTTTTTGGCAATTTGGACATACTTCTTTTAGAAAATTTCTCATATATGAACAAAAATTATGCAGGATGAGAAGGCAAAGATATACAGTTATTAGTATAATTAAGAGTTGTACCTACAATCAGTCATATCATGCATCTCTAAAAACATTGTACTGTAGTTGGTGCAGTTATAAACTGGTCCAACTATTCTAAAGAGCAATTTGAAGCTATGCCCAAATGTTTATATGATTCTTCATACACTTTGATACACCCATACCATTACTATATTTGTATCTCAAAGATATTTTATTTATTTTTTATAAGACACTAGTCCAAGGTCACACAGTTAAGTATTAAGTATCTGAGGTTGGAGTTGAACTCAGATGCTCCTGTCTCCAGGGTTGGTGCTCTATCCACAGTGCCACCTAGCTGCCTCTCAAAGAGATATTTTTTAATTTTATTTTTCAATTACATGCAAAAGCAGTTTTCAACATTCATCCATTTGCAAGTATATGTTTTGCATTTTTCTATCACCTCTTCCTCCCACCTTCAATATGGCAGCAAACAATTGGTAAAAGTTGTATATGTACACTCATGTTTAACATGTTTCATATTAGGCATACTGAAAAAAAGAGGAATTAGAACTAAGGGGAAAATGTGAGTGAAAAAGAAAAAAAACACAAAAGTTAATGTAGCTTGCTTTGTTCTGCATTCAGAACCCATAGTTTTTTCTTTAGATGTAATCAATATTTTCCATAACATGTCTGTTAAGATTGTCCTTGAACACTGAACTGCTGAGAAGAGCTGTATCTAGTAAAGTTGATCATCACAAAATGTTTTTAAGGTATACAATGTTCTCTTGGTTCTGTTCACTTAACTCTGCATTAGATCATGCAAGTCTTCCCAGACTTTTTAATAGTCCAGCCACTCATGATTTCACATAGAACAATAGTACATCTTCACATCAATAACATTACTTGTTCAGCCATTTCCCAAATGATGGGCATCCCCTCAATTTCCAGTTCTTTGCCACTACAAAAAGAACTACTATAAATATTTTTGAACCTGTAGAACTTTCCCATTTTTGATGATCTCTTTGAGATATTGCTAGATCAAAGGTTATGCGCAGTTTTATTGTCCTTTGGGCATAGTTCCAAATTGCTTTCCAGAATGGTTGCATCAATTCGCAACCCAAATATATATTTTTAAAAGGGACAAATATGTAGAAAAATTATAGTAGCTCTTTTTGTGGTGAAAAAGAATAAAAATTGAGGAGATGTCAATCAGTACAAGTTGTTCAACAAGTTGTTATGGTTTTTCATTGTGATAAAATGCTATTGATTCATCGGGATCAAACACTCACAAACATCAAGACTGGTTTGATGAAAATGTTAGGGAAATACAGAAGCTGCTAAATTAAAAACAAGAACTCCACGGAATTTACCAGCAGAGTAGTTCAACCATTTCTAAGAAGGCAGCTTTTAATTGCATCAAAAATAAATTATAAGTGAAGCTGAGAGAGATTCGGGATTTTTGGCTCAATAAGAAGGCAGATGCAATATAGTTTTACATAGATAGGAACAATCCAATTTTTTTTTTTATGACACATTGAAGGCTATAGGCCAAAGACATATGGTGCTTCTTGGCTATTCACTGCTGATGGAGTCCCATTGATTATTATTAGGCGCATGATGCTGGAGAGAGGGGCCAAACCCTTCAATAGCATTCTTTACATATCATCATTAGTCAATGCAGAAGCCATTGCCTATTTACAAATTAATATAAATTCTTCCCTAGCTGAAGTTCCAACTGAAGAATAGATTTATGAATGCATTAGGCTCCTTTCATGTGGCAAAGCTCCTGGTACTGATTCTATTCAACTTATATTCACAAGGCAGGGGGTCGATTGCACATTAAGAAAGCTGATTGAATTTTTTTAGGTTATATGGCAGGAAAAAGTTATCCCCCAGGAATTCAATGATACCTCCATTGTCTCTTAACCTCTTTGAAGGTTAAGGGAATAATTGTCCTGTGACAATAAAGGTATATTTCCCTTTTTTGTCATTTCTGGCACAATTCTGGCTAGAATCCTCCTCAGTAGGCTGATCCTTCACCTGGAAGATGGTCAACTACCTGAGAACAAGTGTGAGAGGAGAACATAAATCTATATACAACATTTGTAGATCTGACTAAAACTTTTGCTAATGACAATCATGAGGATTTATGGAAAATTATTTCAAAATTAGGTTGTCCTAGGGGCAGCTAGGTTGCATAGTGGATAGAGCACCTACCCTAAAGTCAGGAGGACCCGAGTTCAAATCCGACCTCAAACAATAATTACTTTGGGCAAGTCACTTAACCCAATAGCCTATCAAAAACAAAATTAAAAACAAAACAAAAAAAGAATGGAAAATTTGGGTGTCCAGAGTTCAGAATTATTGTATGTCAATATATGCTAATTCTGGTTCTGTATAGTGAACAATGCTCTCGTGATTTGCCAATCACCAATGGAATGAAACATGACTTTGTCCTTGCTCCCATGCTTTTTTAACATGATGTCTTCAACCATGTTATTAAACACGTTTTTGACCTTAGTTTTCCTTTTATTTATTTATTTTTTGTTATATTTAATATTTATTCTCATTTTGTACAAATAATGTTTTTTATACAATAAAATATTCTTGTTTAAGAGTAAACAAAATACCTCCTCCCCCAAAATATATAGACTCACTTGAGCGATAAAGTAAAGGGAAGAGAAAAAAATTAAAATTAAAAAAATAATAGTAATAATTGTAGGTATGGCCAGTTGGCACAATGGAGGGAGCACCAACCCTGGGGCCAGGAGCACCCCGAGCCCATATTTGGCCCCATACACCCAACAATCACCCAGCCATGTGACATGCAAACCAACCCAACCCCACTGCCCTGCAAAAACCAACAAAAAGAAAAAAAAGACCAAAATAAAATAAAATAGTAATGATAGTAGGGATGGCTAGGTGGTGGACAGAGCATTGGCCCTTGAGCCAGGATCACCTGGGTCCAAATCTGGCCTCAGACACCCAATGATCACCCTGCTATGAGGCCCCAGGCAGGCCACCCAGCCCCATTTGCCCTGTACCCCCCCCCCAAAATAATAATAATAAAAAATGTGCTTCAGTCTGTGTTCCAATACCAATAATTCTGTCATGGGTGGATCATATTCTTTATGATAAGTCCATCACAAAAGTTACTTCCATATATTTCCACCATTGCCATTGCTGATCACAACTCCCTCCTTTTGTATTTCTTCACTACCATATAGTATATTTTCCCTCTCCTTTCACTCTGACTCTGCTGTAGGGTAACTGAGTGGTGCAGGAGACAGATCCCTGGTCCTGGGGCCAAGAGGCCCCAGCCCTCCTACTACCCCTTAGGCCAAGCATGCACCTGGCCCTATGGTCCCAGACAGGCCATCCAATCCCAGCCCCTAGCAAGAAGTAAAAAGAAAATATGTTATATCTGACCACTCTCCCCCCATGGTCCATTCTCTCCTCCATCACTCACATTCCCCCTTCCCCCGTCCCACCCCCCCTTCTTACTCCAGCTGTCTATACCCCATTGAGTATATATGCTGTTTCCTCTCCTAGCCATCTCTGATGAGAGCAAAGATTCCCTCATTCTCCCTTGCCTTCCCCCCTTCCATATCATTGCAATGGCTTGTTGTAGTAAAGAAAAATCTTATTATATGAAATATCTTGGTCTATTCCCCCTCTCCTTTTTCTTTCTCCCATTACATTTCCCTTTTCTCTATTGACTATATTTTTACACCATATTTTATCTTGAAATTCAGCTTTCTCTTGTGCTTCAACTATAAAAGCTCCTTCTACCTGCTCTATTAACTGAGAAGGTTCATATGAGTATTATCAGCGTCATTTTTCTATGCATGAATACAAGCAGTTCTTCATCATCATTAAGTCCCCTTCTCCTCCAATCTCTATGCTTCACCTGAATCCTGTATTTGAAGATCAAACCTTCTGTTCAGCTCTGGCCATTCCAACAGGAACATTTGAAATTTCCGTGGTTCATTGAAAGTCCATCTTTTTCCCTGGAAGAGGACATTCAATTTTGCTGGGTAGTTGATTCTCGGTTGCATTCCAAGCCCTATGAACTTTTAATGTAGTTGCTGCTAACTCCTGTGTGATCCTGACTACAGCTCCACAAAATTTGAATTGTGTCCTTTTGGCTGCTTGTAATATTTTCTCTTTGACTTGGGAGTTCTGGAATTTGGATATAATATTCCTAAGGATTGTTTTTTTGGGATCTCTTTCTCAGGGAATCGGCAGATTCTCTCCATTTCTATTTTGCCCTCTGCTTCTAGGATATCAGGGCAATTTTCCTGTAGTAATTCTTTGAAAAAATGATGTCAAGGCTCTTTTCCTGTTCATGACTTTCATGTATTCCAATAATTTTTAAATTATCTTTCCTAAATCTGTTTTCTATATCAGTTGTTTTTTCAATGAGATGTTTCACATTTTCTTCTAATTTTTCATTTTTTTGATTTTGAAGTATTGAATTCTGATTTCTCATAAATTCATCAATCTTCCTTAGTTCTATTCTTTGTCTGAAGTATTTGTTTCCCTCAGAGAGTTTTCTTATCTCTTTTTCCACCTGGCCAATTTTGCTTTTTAAAGCATTCTTCTCCTCAATCACT
This sequence comes from Macrotis lagotis, assembly GCF_037893015.1. NCBI lineage: Eukaryota > Metazoa > Chordata > Mammalia > Peramelemorphia > Peramelidae > Macrotis > Macrotis lagotis. Next base: position 380,319,889 of record NC_133658.1, read on the forward strand.
TTTTGAACTGTTTTATCCATTTGACCTAAGCTGGTTTTTAGCATGCTATTTTCTTCAGCATTGTTTTGGATTTCCTTGACTAGGCTGCTGACTTCATTTTCATGTTTTTCCTGCAACTCTTTCATTTCTTTTCCCAGTTTTCTTCTAACTCCCTCATTTGATTTTCAAAGTCTTTTTTGAGCTCTATCATAGTCTAATCCCAATTTCTGTTTTTTCTTGGAGTCTTTAGATGCAGGAGCTTGTACTTCCTCATCCTCAGACTGAGTATTTTGATCCTTCTTGGGATCATAGATAATGTATTTCTCAATGGTGTTCCTCTTTTTCTCTGCTTGTTCATTTTCCCTTCCTAAGCCTGTTTTGGGGGTGCTTCCTGAACTTTTGGGACACTCCCACAAGGGTCTCAAGGCTCTGTCCTCCCTCCTGGTCTGTGAATGACCATATGCACCCTCCTCTGCCATGGGACTGAGGTGGGGGGGCCCCTGCTATTTTATGGGGGGGCCTAGACTGCAATCAGGTTCTGTATGTGGTCAGAGCCCCAGAGTCCTGTTCCAGGGGCAGAGGATAGAGTTCAGCAGTTTCTCTCTTCACTCCCCTCCCTAGGTTCAATGGGCTGATGCCCTGGGGGCTCCTGCTTACTGGCTCTGCCTGCTTCTTTTTACTGGATATGGGCTGTGGTAGCCAAGCTGCTTGCTGTGTGCCCTGAGGGCTGGGCTCCAGGTGCTTGCTTTGGCAGAGGTCCCCCTGCTGTTACCCCAATTTGTACCTGGTGCTCCTTGGGGCATTGCTTAGCAAACTCCCCTGCTGCTGTGAGCTGCGGCTCCCAGTGTCCTGGGGCTCCTCTGGGAGGCTGACGTTCTTTCCCTCTGGTGGGCCACCCCTCTGGTGGGCCGCCCCTCTGACCCCCAGGAGCAGAGCCTTTTTGCTTTTTTCCAGGTTACCTTGAGTAGGAGAACTGCCTCACTGGATCCATCTGTGGGTTCTGTCTCTCGAAAATGTAGTTAGAGTCCTTAGTTTCGAAGATTTATGAGAGAGCGCATAAGACAGGATCCGCTCTTGTCGCCATCTTGGCTCCACCCCCAACATTTTCACTGAAGATGAACACACCATTAAGGTCAACTGCTGGTAAATTCTTCAGTTTGAAAAGGTTATAGTCCAAGATCAAAGTGGAGAGAGTGCTGGTGCATGATGTTTGTAGATGATTGTATATTCACTACAGCCCATGGAGCTGAGATTCAACAAAGTATTTTTTGCTCCTTGTGCTATTTTCTCCTAACTATTAACACCAAGAAAACAAGTGCCACTTTAGTGAGCACCACACCATCCTTATATGGATCCATCAGTAACAGTAAATGAAGTCTTGAATACTGTGGATAAGTTCACCTACCTTGGCTGTGTACTTTCCAGGGTGGAACACATTGATAATAAGACTGATACATGCATTGCCAGAGCTTGTTAGTATTTGGGAGGCTTTGAAAGGATGTGTGAGAGAGAAGCGATATTAAACCAAATACCAAATTGAAGGTCTACAGACAATTGTGCTGACCTCATTGTTGTATAACTATGAAACCTGGGCAATCTACCAGCATCATGCCACTCTAGGAAATTTAATTTGCTTTCATCTAAATTTTCTTGGGAAGATTCTGAAGAACACTGCCAGGATAAAATACCAGACACTAAGGTCCTTTCTTGATCTAAACTGTGAAGTATTAAAATGTTACTACAGAAAGGACTGGGCATGTTTGAATGCAAATGAATGCTTGTGAAAAAGAATTTATGGAGAACTCACATAGGGCAAACACTCACAGGGTTGTCAGAAGAAGCAATACAGAACTCTCTGAAGGTCTCTCTTATGAACTTTGGAATTGGGGGCAGCTAGGTGTTGCAGCGGATAGAGCATTGGCCCTGGAGTCAGGAGGACCTGAGTTCAAATCCAGCCTCAGACACATAATAATTACCTAGCTTTGTGGCCTTGGGCAAGTCACTTAGCCCCATTTGCCTTGCAAAAACTTTTAAAAAAAGAACTTTTGGAATTGATTGTGAAGCCTGGGAGTCACTGGCAGAGGACACCCCCCCCCAAAAAAAAAAGGTGTGTGAACAAGGCAGAATTCAGAATTGAAGCAGCTCAAGGAAACATGAGGTGAAAAAGTTTAGAGTGACTAGTACTGGTTCATCTGGACTATGCTTGATCTGTGGTAGAGCATTCTGAGTTCATAGTGCTTTGATCAACGATAGTCACACTGTAACTTGTCTCTAATATAGTTGGGTCATTTTGGCTTTCTTCAATAATGAAGGAGAAGAGCTAACACATGATCATAGATTTGAACTGGAAGGGATCTAAGAGGTCATCTATATCAATATGTTCATTTTATGTGTAAGAACATTGAGATTCTAAGAGGGTAACTAACTTGTCCCACAGGTAGTAAAAGATAATCCTAAGAACTTAAATGTTGGTCTTCTGATTATAAATTTCATGCTCTTGCCTCTGTTTCAAGAACATTTATTAATGAACACAGAACTAAATGTCATCAATAATAAGCAAAGAAATTTAACAGTTATTTTCCTGCCTCCTAGGTTTTTTTTTTTTTGTTTTCTTTGAAGCAGCAGTGAAATGATATGAAAGGAAAGGATATAAGGTTAATAGAATGACAGTTATTCCCTGATACATTAATCAATATGTGATCTATTTTATAGGTTGTTTTAAGGATAAATATGTAACATACTCTTGTTTGCTCCACACATTATTCATGGAGAGATCTGGATTTTCAGTAGAATTTTAATGTTCATACTTGTCACAACTAGGTTCCCTAGCTTTATTTCAAAATTTTCATGTAAACTGAAAGGTGATCAGGAAATGTCTCATTAGTGCTATTTTTTCCACTTATGTTTTAACTTGCAAGAACCAAACTCTCTGGCCAGAGAGACTAAATCATTATCTGTGATTTGTTCAGAACCCACTCTAAATCTAAAATAGCCTTCTTGGCATAACAAAAATAAATAAATAAATAAATAAATAAATAAATAAAGGATAAAAGAGGAAAGAAAGAAAAATGACTAGGCTCAAATTTCAGATACAATATATAGCATGTAAGTACTGATATGTCACAGGATCATGTAATAATGGACTTAGAAGGGGCTTTAGAAGGAGTTGTCCTTCATTTTTCAGATGAAGAAACTGAGGTCCAGAGAGATTGTTACAACTAAAGTCACAAAGCAAGTATATTCCAGAAAATTCAAAATCAGATCTTTGACTCTACATCCAACATTCTATCCACAAGATCACCTCTCTGAGCCTCATTTTCATCTTTATAAAAATAGAGTAATGGTACTACAATATACAATAGATTACAATGGTACTTCAGTTTCTGAGGAAAATACTAATATAATGTGAGGTAAAGAAATGATAAAAACTAATAATAATAGGTAACTAACAACAATAATTAAATAAAAATTCTCCAAGCATCAAGGTTGCTTTAGAAAATGATAAGGAGAGTCCATTTTATCACCTTCAAAATATGAAAAATTTGTGGAGGGACTCTTTCATGTTTTTGGGCAGTTTGATAATATTGTGTACCTTCTAGATACTAAATTCTGGGTTACATGCTATGAATCATTTGGCAACATATATGCCCATCCTTACATTTTCAGTGCTAAAACAATTCTTTACCCTGAAAATCTAGAACATTTTATAAAGGAAAATGTTAATAAGTGGGAAAATGTCAAAATTTCGACCATTAAGAAGATAATTATTTGTAGTACTAAATTATTAGATATGACCCCTCAAAATAGTCAATGCCAGAATATGTAGTAGTGGTGGAACTTTGTACCAGAGAATTCAAAGATTTGTTAGTATTTCAGTAAGTCTTGAGTTTTCAAAAGTGAGGTTAAAATTTTACACACACATACATATATGCATTCATACATTCATACATATATAATGACAGTATACACACACTCAGTTTACAAGTATTCCCAAATACATGTAGCATCATATAATTCTAAGAGAATCTCTAAAATTTAGAGATAATCTAGTTCTATGTCTGACTGACCAAAGTATAATTTCTACATTTCTTATTGGTTAATTTGCATCAGTTGAAGCAATTAGATGGCACAGTAGATTGAGTTATCCTAGGAGTCAGGATGATCTGAGTTTGAATTCTAATTCAGATCCCTAGTTATGAGACCATGGGCAAGTCATTTAATCTCTTTCCATCTCAATTTCCTAATCTGTTAAGAGGGTATAATGATAGCACTTAGAAATGCTGTTAAGATTCATTGAGATAACATAAAAAGACTTTGTAAAACCTTAAAGCACTATATGTATTTTAGGAATATTATTTTAAATATTAGAGAATTTACTATTTCATGTGGTTAGGCATTTCATTTTTGAAAAGCTCTAGTTATAATTAGGGTAAATGTTTCTTTTAGTATCAAGAACTCCCAGGTGAGGAAATTGCAGGTCAACATTTCTAATATTTATAACATTAGAAAATTGATAGGAAGATTGGTTAAGATGACACAAAGGGAAAACAATCAATGTTGGAGAGGTTGTGGATGGATTGGGACATTGATGAATTCTTGGTGGAGTTGTTAATGGATCTAACCGTTCTGGAAAGCAATATGGAACTGGGCTCCAAGGAACAATTAATCTGATCATACCTTTGACCCAGCAATCCCAATACTAGATGAATATCCAGAAAAAAATCATAAAAAAATGGGAAAAGTCCTAAATGTTCCAAAATATTTATAGCAGTTTTTTTGTAGTGGCAAAGATTTCAAAATTGAGGCTATGCCCATCAATTGGGGAATGGCTGAACAAGTTATGGCATATGAATATTATGGGGTATTATTTCCTATAAGAAATCATAAATGGTTTAACTCTAGAGAAGCATGGAATGAATTTTAGGAACTGATGTTGAGCACAGGGAGCAGAACCAAGATAACATTGTACACATTAACAACAGCATTGTGACTTGGTCAACCTTATTGGATGCAGCTCCACTCAGCAGTTCAGAGAATTAGGACAACCCTGGGAGACCTGATATGGTCAAGGCTACTCACATTCAGAGGATGAAAAACAAAACAAAACAAAACAAAACAAAGAAAAACCTACAGAATCTGAATGAGCACCATGTTCACGTTTTAAAAAATTTCTCTTTTGTTTTTCCTTCTTATATCATAATTTTCTTTCTTTTCCCTTAGTTCAAATTCCTCATACAGAAAATGGCTAATGTGTAAACATGTTAAACACAAATGTAAATGTACAATGTTCATTCTACTGTTTGCCATTGAGGGGAGGAGGGTGGGAAGAGAGGTTGGAAGGAAATTATGTAACTTACAAATATGCATATGCATGTGAGTGAATGCTGAAAAACTTTCAAAACATTTAATTAGAAAAATAAAATATCAATTATGAAAAAATCTATCAAGAATCTTGGTTGTAGGGCAATGTTCCCTTTAAGATGTCATGTCCAGTCTCTTAGTGACTGAGTTGCTCTAGAAAACACTGAGTTATTGCCATCCAACTGAAATTTTCTTTTAAGGTCAGCCTGGTTTATAGTCACTATTTACCCAATTGTTTTTGCTTTCCTTGTCTGAATATGTATTCTAATGGGTTAATAAATTACCATTGGATCATTCCAATTAGGTCATGTGATCTTGGTTTGGCAAAGGACAACATTAGGAATGAAAGAGATGACCTTCCTATTTTCAAACAATGACAAAGTGATGATTGCCTGGAAAAATGCTTTGCTAGAGTCATTGAATGACAGAAACCTGAAGTTATAGGCAAAACTGATTTTGCCATCAGAAAGGGAAAACAATTGTGTAATTAATAATTAATGTTTTGGTAATTACATTAAAATTATCCTAAATTTTATTGATACATTCAATCAATTAAAAGAAATCAAAAGTTAAAAAAAAAGAAAGTTAATGGGAGTATTGAAAGTTTAAGTGACTTACCCAGGACCTCACAACCACTATGTGTCAAAGGCATTCAGACACAGATCTTTAGGACTTTGAGGGCAGCTCTCTAGTTGTTGTGCCTGGCTGCCACTAAGAATAGAAAATGCCATCAAATACAAATAACAATATATGTATAAAAGATAGTAAAGTAAATATAATCAGTCCAATCCAAAAATGTTCCACTGTAAGACATGAAAAATGGGGAATTTTGTCCATTTTGAAAAAACACATTTAAAATATTTCAAGAGTCCTAATCCCCACAAAAATTATGCTCTTGTGTTTTTTTTCATTTTGAGAAAAGTTCATGAAGTCTTATGATCTCTCACTGGTAGAAAAATACAAGTATTACAGTACTTGGTAATGTACTAAAGTCTTAGTAAAAGACTACAGTCTTTGTAAAAGGTTCACTAAATTCACTGAGAGACATGTCCAGAAAGTTTGATTTCATAGCAAAATGATTTTTATAATATTAACTAAAATCACTTGTAAAAAAATTTAATAAAAATATAAAATTGCTGTTGTTGTTGTTTTTACCATGTTTTAACATACCAAATACTAAAAGTCTCCCAGATAATGGAACAAAATAGCTTTCAAACTTGGCCAAGGAGATCACAGTCATATTGGAACAGTTGAGTTGTACATTTTACCAGTTGTTTTTCCTGCTTTAAGAGTTGTACTCAGCATGCCATCTATTATAGTAGGGGATAGTATCTAGGTCTATGTATTGTAGAAATTTCATAGACTTTCAAGACCAGTACAGTAGCCTTTACTACAAAACTGGTCCTAGTTCTACCACTGATTGAGATAGCACTCTATTCTATTTAATGTCATTGCTTCTAACAGTCAAAAAAAATAGAATGGAACATCATTGTATTTCCAACTCTACCCAAAATCATCATTATGATCAGCTTGATACAAAGAATAGACAAACTAGTGGTATTCCTTCATGCGCTTGTATTTCAAGAAGGCAAAGTACAAATGAGCAAATCAGAAATGTCAATATCCTATCTGTTGGGAAAAAAAAATCAGTGCAGATATCACTTTTCACTAAAATGGTCAAACCACTAGTGCTCATGAAATGGATTAAAGATATAAATACTTTGTATTTCATATGAGTACTATATAACAAAATGGAAACTTATTTCTAAATCACGCATCATATTGTCAACAGAACAATCATCATAAACTTTCATCTGTAATTCTAGATTAGATGAAATGAGATGTAACCAAGATGAAAATATATGTAAAATAATAAATATGAAAGTTGAATATTCTTTTTTTTAGTTTTTGCAAGGCAAATGGCGTTAAGTGGCTTGCCCAAGGCCACACAGCTAGGTAATTATTAAGTGTCTGAGACCGGATTTGAACCCAGGTACTCTTGACTCCAGGACCAGTGCTCTATCCACTGCGCCACCTAGCCACCCCTAAAGTTGAATATTATTAAATCACTGAATATTTACTTAATGTAAACTCCAAAAACTGTAGTTAATAATAAAACTAATTACAAAAGCATGAAGGAAGTCTTAAATTATTTTGAAAAGGAGAGGATCATGCTTAGATCAGAATTCCACAACATCCTTTTGAGTCTTACAGAATGAATCTAACTAGATGATAAACTATAGCAAAGCATAGGGAAAAAAGCTGATATAGCAATAACAAGCATTAGTGAGTTTACCTTCCCATGGTAGTTGACAAAAAGCATAAACATATTTCAGGATCTACATAGGTGTCACTGCCAAGGTAGAAACCGAAGGTCAAATGTCTGAAGAGAGATGTTGAAAATGTGTGGGAAGTTATTAGAAGATATCAACATCTCTAGCTTGTGTACCATAGAAAACTTAAATGTCATATTGCCCTATTAAAGGCAAAAAAGAAAGGAAGGGGGCAAGAAAAAAAGTATCTCAGAAAATGTATATTTGGCCAAGGAGATCACAGTCATATTGGAACAGTTGAGTTGTACATTTTACCAGTTGTTTTTCCTGCTTTAAGAGTTGTACTCAGCATGCCATCTATTATAGTAGGGGATAGTATCTAGGTCTATGTATTGTAGAAATTTCATAGACTTTCAAGACCAGTACAGTATATTTCATTAATCAGTTTTTAAATAGTGAAAAAGGACCAGATGTATAATGAAAGCCCCACATGTGAGATAGCCTCAAATATAGCAAGGCCCATTGTGATAAAGAGCTGCCCTCTTCCCCCATAACATGAGGCATTGTCATGGAGTTCAAATAGAGTCCCTTACCAATGGTATTTGGGATAGAGATAAAACAACAATCCCAATTAAAATTCAAGGGAGCAACTAGGTGGCACAGTGGATAGAGCACTGGCCTTGGAATCAGAAGTACCTGAGTTCAAATCCAGCCTCAGATACTTAATAATTATTTAGCTGTGTGACCTTGGGCAAATCACTTAACCCCATTGCCTTGCAGAAACCCCCCACCACCACCAAAAAGAGAGAAACAGGTTGAAAACATTTCCATTGTGTAGTTCATTAGAACCAATTAAAATTCAACCAAATAAATAAAAAGCATAGAAAGCAAAATTAGGAAAATATTATACTCAATTACTATAACCATGTAAATTGAAAAAAACAGACAAATTTATGAAATTAAGATGACAGTTTGCCCCCAAAACAGCCATGGTAGGAAATACTACTCAATTTTTTTTGGAGGGGGTACAAGTAGAGTTGTTTAGTATAGCTTTAGAACACTGTATATAATGTGAGGATTTTTTGATCTTTTGATTAGTTTTACCAAACTGCTGTGCTTTTTAAAAATTCTTTATTATAAAAGATATGTCTCTGAGACTGTGTAAAGGCTACATATCAATAACCAAATGAGAACACTTTAAAATAAAACCAATTACTTTTTAAAATCTTTATATAAATATATATCACATGCATTTTCATATAATATATATCATATGCTACAGATCAATAAATTAACAAGTTCAAGAACAAAAGCTATTCATTGCTGAAATGATGTGCACTTTATTAAAGAACTGGAGCCAGTTTATCTGTACCTTGAACTGGCAGCAATTCAGAGATAGATTTCTCTAAGACTGCATGTTTCTTTTAAATGTCTTCTTCATTAAGTCCTTGCATGCCTGGGGCATTTGCATCCATAATATCATTAGAAACTGGGTCACTTGACTTATTTCATAAATATATATATATATATACATATATATATATGTGCGTGTGTGTGTATCTCAACATACTTGAAAATACACATATATATACACATGCATATATATATATATATATATATATATATATATATATATATATATATATATATACAGGTTGTGATGTGCTTATGTGACCTTTCTTCATCAAAATAATTGAAAAAGTATTGTAAGACAGCATTACAAACTTATTAAAATATTACAAAAATGCTTTTTTGGACAAAGAGAAACTACTTCAGGAACCGAGTTCAAATACAGTCTTAGAAACATACTAACTGTGTGATCCTGGGCAAATCATTTAGCTTATTTTTGTTTCATTCTCTCAACTGTAAAATGGAGATATTAAGTGTACCTACCATTAAAGGTTGTCATGATGATCAAATGAAATATTATTTGTAAAGTGCTTGGCATAATGCCTGCCATTTTGGTCTTATATCAATATTTCTTCCATTCTAGTTTTCTTCCCCCCCTTCAAAGACTAGGAATAAACATTTACAATCTATACATATGATTGGACTTACCAAATGTGATATTGGCTTACTTCTGAATAAAATCTATGAAACAACTAAGATGTAAAGAATAACCAAAAGTTTCTCCATGAGCAATATCCATAAGAACTCAAGCAACAATATATCTGTGATTTGATTGATAAAGGAAATTCCAGTTGAGAAAACTAGTTTACTTAGTGACTATATCACTGATTTGGATTCATAAGGATTTATTTTAGAATCCTGCCTCAGACATTACCACTTATATCAACCTTGGTTAGTCATTTAATTTCTTTAAGCCTCAGGTTCATCACCTGTAAAATGAGGGTTTTGGAATCACTTATTTCTAAGATCCCTCTAAAATTATGATCTGTGGTGTTTCCTATAGGAATACAGACTAATTTTTGTGAGTTATCTATTATACTGAAAAGTTAAATGACTTGTCAATGATCACATGACCGGTTTATGCCACAATGAAATGCTGAAAAAATAACTGACTCAAATGTATTTTAAGAAATGTTTTAAGATATTGTATAAGACCAAGTCAGTGGCATTGGAAATTATATAAAAATTATCAAGGAGGTCAGACTTACTGATTGATGAAGATCATGCAAGGAAATGTTTCACTGCAGTTTTCAGAGTGTTGCATTGACCAAGTACCTAGAAAGAAATAATCAAGTGTTGAGAATTATAGGCCCAAAATTTGCTCCTCTTTGTAAACTTAACAAAATATAATCCCCCAAATATCCTTGGGAATTCAACAAATAAATAGCAATGTAACCAAAACACAATTACAAAAGAAAAAAAATTTTCTATTATTGCCAGCATAATAACATGGATTCATTCATCCAACTTTTAAAGCAAATTTTCCTTTAAATGCAGATTTTTGATACTAATAATCTCCAGGTTAGAATAAAAATAGAATTAAAAAACATCAAAATATGTCATCCAAGATGAAGAATCCAAAATCAAAACAAGTCTACTACCCTTGTCCCAAAATTACTTTCTGTGACCTCAAAGAAGATAAATTCACTTCCAATATCTTATTTCAACATTATTCTAATAATTGAATGATTACAAAGAAAACATTAATTTAACTTGCATAATAGTTTACTGAATATTGAACATTAAAGAAGTAAGATAAAATCTGTCCTAAAACAATTTCTATATGAACTCCAGGAATAAATGTAAATTGCAAAGAATAATGAAAATTTATGACAATAAGAATATAATAACAATAGTTGATATTTAGATAGCATTTTAAAGTTTGAAAAGACACTTATATTGTCACATAATTCTCACAAAGAGCCTGTGAGATTAAATATGGTAAATATTATCATTCCTATTTATATGTCTCTGGGGGAAACATTAAGGGACTTGCTCAGAGTCACACAGATATAAAAGGTCTGAAGTGAGAGCTGAATCCAGATCTTAAGCTTTCCAAGCCTTCAATTCCTTTTATGTAAGTGCATCTTTTCTGCTTACTTGTTCAGCATTATTATATAAAAAAGACAGATATGAAAATGTTTCAAAAAGTCTAGCCTATTATTTTATTCATTTCTCAGTTTGAAATCTATTATGTGTGTTTGGACAAATTCCCATTGTGGAAACTCAGGGTACTGAAAGTTTGTGTGATCTGGCTATGATCAAACAGCCAAACTGAGTAAGGAATAGAACTTCATTGAAGATCCTTTTAAATCCAAGGGCAACACTTTATTGATTACATCATGCTGCCTTTATAAAATGTTATGAAATTATCATTATGAAATATTGTCCTTAACTAACATTATTTAATTTAATAAAACTTTTGCATTGGCATATCGCAATTTTTTTGAGACAGAGTTAGTGACATGTTCAGGGTAACATAGTTACTTCAGGGACTGAGGCCCAATCTGAACTCAGTTCTTTCTAACTCCAGGGTCAGTCCTCTATCAACTGAATCACCCAGTTGTCCATTATAATTTTTTGTAAGAAAATACGTTCAAAGAAATTTTTAGGGGTGGCTAGGTGGTACAGTGGATAAAGCACGGGACTTGGAGTCAGGAGTACCTGGGTTCAAATCTGGTCTCAGACACTTAATAATTACCTAGCTGTGTGGCCTTGGACAAGCCACTTAACCCCACTTGCCTTGCAAAAAAAAAAAAAGAGAAATTTTTAATTTGGGCATAATATGGAGGGATGTTTGAAGCAGATACTCATATTTCTAAGGAGAAGAGAGTAGACACAAGGTTAAGTAAGCTAATGTCAAATGCAGGAATAAAGGGTTAGAGAAGTGGTCTCTGACTTGAAGAAAATGACTTCACAAATGTTTTAAAAATCATATCATATATGAAGACATATATGACATGTCTCCTGGTTCCTTTTTTAACATATTTGAAAGGTGATGTTATACAGTATAAGATTCACCATTAGGTTTAACTGGAAAAAGTAAAGAAATGTTCATGACTTTGTATTTAGAAAATTTCACATTAAAAAAAAAATTGGGGGTGGCTAGGTGGTACAGTTGGATAGTGCATGGGCCCTGGAGTCAAGAGTACTTGAGTTCAAATTTAACATCAGATGCTTAATAATAATTACTGAGCTGTGTGATCTTGGGCAAGTGACTTAACCCCATTGCCTTGCCAAAAACAAACAAAAAAACTGAAGTGTGGATCTTAGAAAGTATTTTCTTGATAAGTTTGGATACAACAGATAAAATGAGTATTTTTTTTAAAAAAGAAAAAATCTCATGTACTTAAAGCAATGAAAACTGTTTTCAGCATATCATGAAACTCTTGTCAGATACATAGACTATAATTAACCTGATATATGTATATATGAATTGTTGTAAAAGGTGCGATTACACAGTGGATGAATTATGTTGTTTCACTAGTTGTGAAACCATCTAAATTAAATTTATAACACACATATATTATTCAACTCCCCATGATTTATTATCCAGAATTTACAAAATTTATATCTACAGTCAACACAAAAAAATCATTATTTTTTCATGTTTTATAAAATCCATCTCTTTTACATATAAAAGATGTCTGGCACCTGAAAGGAGGAAGAAAATGAAAGGAAGCAAGCTGGCACAGGATTTTATTCAGGATGGAGTGGTACCATAAGCCACATTTTATAGCAAGGAAAACAAAAGAATCACCTGATAAAGTCTCTCGTCATTAATCTCCGTCACCGAGTGGTGCATAATCTATACAAACAGGGACAGCTTTGTGGGCCTCTTGGCAAGTATTAGGTTGAATTACTCAAGGAAAACAAAACTTTGGGGCATACATGTATGTCTTAATCTATGTAATAGAACAACAGAATTTTTAAAACCTTCTTGCCCTTGATGTAAACTTCACAAGGAAAAATTGGATGCATTGGTTTTAAAAACAAAGTAATTTAAATCTTATCAGTGTCAGCAAGAGAAATCCTCCAAATGAAAGTGGTTTGTCCTTATTAAACTAAAACTAATAAAACTATATTTAGATGAATGATGGGAATAGGACTTGGAAATAAGTTGAGAGTTCGCTCATTTTGTTTTGGTGTTTTTATCATAAAGCATCTTGAAGCAAGTATGAAGTAATGGGCAGAGGGATAGATCTGAAATCTAAAAAGAGCTCTGTTCAAATCTTACCACTGATCCTGATTGTGAAATTCGCAAAGAATTATTTCCTCAACTAAGAAATGAAGGGGTTGAATTAATTTGGTGTATTTTAATGAGATGTCTTTCAACTTGCAGTCCTGGATTCTGTGATATTCATAATATTTATGTTGTAGCAACAATGCCTTAAAATCTCTGTCCCACTCAAAGTCTAGCATAATATAAAAACATAGCAGGTAGAAATAAACATATTAACTAAATAGACTGGGAATTATATCATGGAGTATCTATCATTTAAATTGACATTTTTCTTCATTTAGGCCCAGGCTAATAATCATCAACTGTAATTATTCTTCTTACGCATATAATACTAGTAACGGTTAATGTAATTTGTATTATTATTATTATTATTATTATTATTATTATTGTAATATTAGTATTTGTCTAAAATACTGATTAATGCTTTACACTTCTCTTTTCCATCTGACCATCTATATTTGTCACTGTAGATGAAAAATGACTTTTTAAAACTGGTCTTATAAAGTTATTGACACTGAGAACTTCCTCAAGAGGAAATTTTTTTATTGATGTTTATTACTAGGTATTTTCATTTCTCTTGGGACATAAAATCTGGAGATTATTTTAGTTATCTCTAATTTCTATTATTTCCTAACCTAATCTTTATTTCCTACATATAAAAACTAAGGAAATATATGGGAAAAGATTTCAAAGGATGCTAATTTGAGAAAGAAAAAATTTCCTCTTTTTGAACACATTGTCTTTATCTTCTTGTAGGAGTTAAGGAGATCGTCATTAGTGAAGTAACATGACATGGCTTTCCTAGATGTGATGGTGTGCAAAGTTCCTTGAAACCTGGATGTCTTTCCTTTTTGTCCTGCTGCTACTATATTGAAGGATTTTCTCTGCTACAATGATCAGGGTATTAGGAGATCATGTAACATGTAACCAGGTCACATTTGACTTAATATTTAATGGTAGAAAATAAATGACACTAGTATCTGAAAACTTAATTACAGCAAAGCAAGGAGTGGACCGAGTAAACTGAATGGTTGGAAGATAAAATTAGTTCCTTAGCACATTGAATGGGAATTATTTATTATTTAGTTGTTTTTCAGTCACGTCTGACTCTTTGTGACCCCATTTGGGATTTTTTTCAGTTACTAGAATTGTTTGTCATTTCTTTCTCCAGTTCATTTTACAGAAGAAAAAACTGAGGTAAACAGGGTTAAGTAACTTGCCCAGTTGTAAGTGTCTGAGGCTGTATTTGAATGCAGGCCTTCCTGATGCCAAGCCCAGCACTCTATCAACTAACTGCCCTTTATTACTTACATGATAGAGTAAGAATTAGATGTTCAAATAGAAAATTGTTTTCTATAAATTTAAATCCTTTTTTTCATGAATATTTGTGGGAAATTTTTAATTAATAGCTTATAAGATTAAATTCTAACTTTATAACTTCATTTTTTGCATGATATAATCATTATTTTTTTCAGATTATTCATTCTGTATAACTGTGTTTTGTAGTTAGTAACATTTAATAATGGTTTCATCTTGAAACTTGGCACTTTTGTTCTTTCATTCCTTAGAAGGAAAGAATAACAGTAAAAATAACAAGGAAGAAGATCAGGAACTTTCTTTGTCTCAGATATCTCTGTCAAATACCTAAGAAATGGGCAATAAATAATGTGAACAAGAGATTTTTACCTCAAAGAGTTTAATAAAATGCTATAGCTATGGCTTAGAAGTGAGGACACAGAACTTGGGACCAGTGCCTATATCATTGAAAGGGAACATTTTTCTCCAAGTGGAACAGATTTGGTGGTAGGGGTGATGAAGTAGCACTACTTGTCAATAAGATGTATACCTTTTTGTAAATACAAAAACCTGAAGTTGAAAGAAGGCTAAAAGACATTAAGGTAAGGATTAAAAAGAATGTGAGGCAAAAGAGTTATTTTGGGGGAGAATTCTTGACTATTAGACTAAGTGGAGGATAAAGATGGTGCCTTACTCATATATATCATAAATTGGTATTCTAATAAGATATGGTAATGATGGGGAACTATAGAATTCTGGAAAGTAGTAAGACTAGGAATCAGGAGATTGGTTTTGAGCTCTAGTTTTGAGACTTCTTAGTTGGATGACTAACTTATTTGAGTGAGCAAATCACTTAATACTTTATCTCACATTTCCTCATTTGTGCAAATGGGGGCAATAATACTTGTAACATCTATTTTAGAAGGTTATTAAGAGAAAAATGTCTCCAAGATATTAAAAATGCATAAGGTTTGGACTTGTGATATCACTGAAAAAGAGAACTCTCAAATGAGAAAGTTATCTCTAGCAGTACAGGTTGATACATTTTCTGCAAATTGCATTCTTAGAGATGGTCTATAACATTGAGAATTAAAGTGACTTGTCAAGAGCTACATAGCCAGTAGGTGTCAGAGGTGACATTTGAACCCAGGTCTTCCTGTTTCCAAAGACAAGACTCATTGCGCTATCTGATAGGTGTTTTAATTTGCATTTCTCTAATAAATAATAATTTCAAGCATTTTTTCATATGGTTATAATATATTTTTAATTTCTTCATTTGAAAAATGTCTAGTCATATCTTTTCACCTTTATCAATTGGGGAATGACTTATAACCTTATAAATTTTCTGCAGTTCTTTATATATTTGAGAATTGAGACCTTGATCAGAACTCCTAATTGTGAAGATTGTTTCCCGGCTTTCTGCTTTCCTTCTAATTGGGAAAACATTGATTTTATTAACACAAAAGTTTTTCAATTTAATATAGTCAAAATCATTCATTTTGCATTTTATAATATGCTCTAATTCTTGTTTGGTCATAAATTTATCCTCTTTCCATAGTTATGCTAGATGAGTATTTCTTGGTCTATTAATTTATTTATAGTGTCACTCTTTATGTCTAAATCCTATACCCATTTTGATCTTATTTTGGTATAGGGTGTGAAATGTGGTTCTATGCCTAGTTTTTGCCATACTATTTTCCAGTTTTCCCAACAATTTTGTCAAATAGTGAGTTCTTATCCCAGAAGCTGATATGTTTGGTTTTCCTCACATAGTAGATTGCTGTAGTCATTTACTATGGTTCCTTTTGACCTATCATAATCCACTGATCCATTATTCTATTTTTTTAACCAGTACCAGGCAGTTTTGATGACTGCTGCTTTATAGTATAGTTTTAGATCTGGTAGTGCTAGGCCACCTTCCTTTACATTTTTTTTATCAGTTCCCTTGCTATTCTTGACCTTTTGTTGCTACTGATGAATTTTGTCACTACTTTTTTCTAGCTCTGTAAGGTAGTTATTTGATCAGATTTTCAAAATTCAAGTTTTTAAAACACATGAAGAAAAATAAAGAATACCTCCAACAAGTCACTTAATCTTGCTAGAACATTATAAAAAATATGACTAGACCCTCTTAAGGTGGATTCAAAAGAGGATATTAGCAAAAATAGCCCAAAATATAAATCTGTGTCACTGGAAAGAATACTTACATCAATAAGATTATGAATATATACAAGTGAGTCAATGGATCACACACATTATATACTTATTTTGTGCAAGGAAATATGACTGCCATCAAAAGATGAAATGAAACAATACTATTCTAAAGGTAGGTATAATCTAATAAAGTAGAATAAGATGGTAAATTGTGCTTAAGTACAAAGGAAAGGACCAGCATGCTTTTAGAAATTTTATGGGCAGAAGCTCATGTTCAACTGGAATGGAAATTAGGAAAGACTACCCATGTCGAACATTGAAGAAAGGGAAAAGGGGTTTTCAATGGATAAGGGATGGCAGATGATGAAACTCTATGGGAGCAACTTGGACAAAGATAAGAAATTATGTGGATATAGGATAATGGGAGAAAGAATATATAACTAATGATAGTTAACTAAAGTATGGAATTACTATTTGTCAATCCTTAATACATATTTTTCATCATTTCACAAATGAGGAAACTGAAGTAGGGGACATTATATGACTTTATTTAATGGCATAGTTCTTGAGTTTGAATTCAAACTTCTTCACTTCACAGACTTTGGAAAAGTCACTTATGCTCTCAGAGACTCAACTTCCTCATTTAAAAATGGAAAATACTGTCCTAGATGACTTCTCAGGTCCCCTATACCTGTAGATCAGATTCCATGAAAGCTTCATACCTGAAAATTGAATCCAAAACTTTGGGTTCTAAATGAAATATTCTTTCTACTCTATAATGTATAAAGGAAAAGTTGCATGTGAAATAGTTTGGTTGAGGAAGGCTCTAGAAGATCAAACTGGAAATGAGCTTTGAAGTAGAATAAAGGGTATGCCAGATAGAGGTAAAAACAGATGTGAGAACACTCATTGGAGTATTAAGTCATACAATTGGATATTAAAGGAAATGAGATTGGGCAAGTAATGGTGATTGAGAGGCCTAAAACATTGAAATTGAATCCTAATGTGGTAGGCAGCAGACAAAAAAAATAAATAGCATTTTATGATTTGCAAATCACCTAAAAATAGAATTCCATTTTTCCCTCACTGCTGGAGGTAGTGATCTCCATTTTACAAATGAGGAAATTGAGATGCAAAATAGTTAAGAGATTTTCTGTCACACAGCTAGTAAGTAACTGATGTGATATTTGAACTCAGGTCTTTCCTACTTTAAGTTCAGTGCTTTCCTACCACCTAGTAAACCCATTATAGATTCTTAAGTAGGGTATTGACTATAGGCATGCATAGAGAATAGAATAGGTTAGTTGATACACCCAGACACACTTGCCCACACTCAATAATAGATACATGAAAAAATTTGTCAGAGCAGTGAAATGCAGAAAAAAACATAACTAGAGGAAGCTTGGAAGAAGGAAGAAGCATTAAAAGTCTTATAATAAAGATGATAAGAAAAGTCAAAATAAAATAAATGTTTGACCCAAAGATTTTTCTTATTATAAATCTAAGACAAAAAGTAGAAAAGCATTCCAGTTGGGATCTATAAAATTCAAGAAGAGCAAGCCATTTTTTGTGACTAAATTACAAATAGCTACAACTCTACTTAGTTATTGGAATTAACTTTCAAAATATAGGAATATGGAGAGAAAAGAAAATGGCATGTACCCAGGTTCAAAGATAAAACACACTTCATACCCTTTTAAGTATAATCTGTCTATGGTAGGATTAGTGGACATTTTGGTCAGGACTGAATTTGAACCAGGTTCCAGGGATGAAGGCTCACAGACTAATCTGTTATGGTACCCAAACTCTACTGTGATACTGCTTTATAAAAATCCTATTAGCAGAGAGATTGAAGGGTCAAAGATAACATAACAGAAAGCAGGAAATCAGGTCCCAGTAGTTTAAAAAGAAAAGGTTTTTTTGAACCATGCTACTGTATAGGGACTGATATGGAATACTCACATCTACATTACCTATGCCTACTTACAGCAATATTTCCATCATGAAACTTGACTCTATCTACTTATCTCACAAATATAATTAATAAGTAGTTTCTATTCTTATTGATACATACTAATGTTGAATCCAGTTATAATAGTCTATTTATTTAGAAAAACAGTAAAAAAAAAGTTAGATTTGACATCAGGAATGGATGGATTCCAAACCTCCTTCTAACACTTGCTTCCTCACTTATAAAATAAAGAATATAATAGGTGTATGCATTTTCTCAGTTTTGTTGTGAGGCCAAATAAGAAAAGGTATTCACAAAATTTTGAAAAATTAAATTTCTAGATAATTATTATTTGTTATTATTAGAAATCAACTATAGGGGAGACAATGTTGTCTTGGCTACTAATTTGGGGAGGGGAGTTAGTCAGTGAGGAGTGTTCTTTCACCTCTACAGTTTAGTGACATACTGCATTCTCTTTCTTTGATTAAAGAATTGGGAGTCAAACAATAAAGGTAATAATTTTGAATTCTACCACATTTTTCTTTTTTCTGTTCTTCCAATTGTTGATATAGCTAGAATGTATTGATCAATCAGAGAGGGCACACAACTATTATTGGATGTTGATTATTATAGGACTCAAACACTGAATGGATTGAACTAAAAAGAAATCAAAGTACAGGCTTTAAAGCAACTCATGCCATTCCAAAAAGGCAGATTAATTTATAGTACCATTTTACAATCTAGCTACAATCTCATATAACTATCTTTCTGACCTTGGACAAGTCATTTAAGACCTTTGACCTCCAATTTTCTTATTTTTTTTTTAGGTTTTTGCAAGGCAAATGGGGTTAAGTGGCTTGCCCAAGGCCACACAGCTAGGTAAATATGAAGTGTCTGAGGCTGTATTTGAACTCAGGTACTCCTGACTCCTGGGCCGGTGCTCTATCCACTGCACCACCTAGGTGCCCAATTTTCTTATTTTTTTAAAAAAGGAAATAATTAGATTAGATCATCTCTAAGGGATCTTTCCATCTTTAAAAATGTCTGTGTATCTATACTTAATATCAGTATCAATTCTTTTTCCAAGTTCTTCTCCTCTCATGCCTAGAACATGCTGTTTCTTTGCCTCTTAGAACAACTAAGTCCCTTCAGGACTCAATTCAAGTACGATGGTTTTTCCTTCTTCATTTTCCTTGTCCCCCTTAGTTGTTATTTCCTTTCTTCCTATAAAATCGGTTTGTGCTTAACTATTTATTTTATAGATATTCTATGCACATGTTCTCTCCCTCAAAAGACTATATTTCTTAAATTTGAAAACTTTATTTTTTGCCTGGGTATCCTGTCTTTAGCATAAGTGACACTTATTAGGTACTCAAACCTCCTTCTAACACTTGCTTCCTCACTTATAAAATAAAGAATATAATAGGTGTATGCATTTTCTCAGTTTTGTTGTGAGGCCAAATAAGAAAAGGTATTCACAAAATTTTGAAAAATTAAATTTCTAGATAATTATTATTTGTTATTATTAGAAATCAACTATAGGGGAGACAATGTTGTCTTGGCTACTAATTTGGGGAGGGGAGTTAGTCAGTGAAGAGTGTTCTTTCACCTCTACAGTTTAGTGACATACTGCATTCTCTTTCTTTGATTAAAGAATTGGGAGTCAAACAATAAAGGTAATAATTTTGAATTCTACCACATTTTTCTTTTTTCTGTTCTTCCAATTGTTGATATAGCTAGAATGTATTGATCAATCAGAGAGGGCACACAACTATTATTGGATGTTGATTATTATAGGACTCAAACACTGAATGGATTGAACTAAAAAGAAATCAAAGTACAGGCTTTAAAGCAACTCATGCCATTCCAAAAAGGCAGATTAATTTATAGTACCATTTTACAATCTAGCTACAATCTCATATAACTATCTTTCTGACCTTGGACAAGTCATTTAAGACCTTTGACCTCCAATTTTCTTAAACTCAGGTACTCCTGACTCCTGGGCCGGTGCTCTATCCACTGCACCACCTAGGTGCCCAATTTTCTTATTTTTTTAAAAAAGGAAATAATTAATGGTTTTTCCTTCTTCATTTTCCTTGTCCCCCTTAGTTGTTATTTCCTTTCTTCCTATAAAATCGGTTTGTGCTTAACTATTTATTTTATAGATATTCTATGCACATGTTCTCTCCCTCAAAAGACTATATTTCTTAAATTTGAAAACTTTATTTTTTGCCTGGGTATCCTGTCTTTAGCATAAGTGACACTTATTAGGTACTCAAACCTCCTTCTAACACTTGCTTCCTCATCAACTATAGGGGAGACAATGTTGTCTTGGCTACTAATTTGGGGAGGGGAGTGCTTATTAATTGATTGAATGATCAAGAAATGAAGAGTACCCCCATGGAATTCTAACCCAGAAACAAAATTATGTATACTGGCTAAAGAAATTATTTGCATCACAGTCTAAGATATTAAGCAAAGAGATCAGTGCTTCTGAACCCAAGACTTTTTCCACCTGTTGTTTATAGTGATTTAGTATATAATGACTGTAAGGAAACCAAGGTGATAGCAGATTCTCATTGATTATCGGTCAATCCTTACCTATCAAGGATCACCACTTCTAGGAGGAAACACATCATATTATTGGAAAGGAAAAAAAATCCTCTAGATTTCAAGCCAAAAAACTGAGTTCAAGTTACAGGTCTAACATTTGCAACCTTGAACAAGTCACTTCATTTCTTAAGATTCTAATTTCCTAATCTACAAAATAGTAATAATTACAATTTAACTGTCTGATCACACAAGGCTGCTATGAAGAATTTAAAAAACAAAATGTTTTATAAATTTGAATTTTTGATTTTTTAATAATGAGAGTGATGGCATTTATATTTGCATATATATATATATATACACAAATATTTATATATATGAAACAAAATGCACTATTCCACTTCCCTCAAATGATAAGCACTATCATTATTACTGCCAGATTATAAATGAGGAAACTGAGGCACAAGAAGTTACTTAGAGTCACACTGCAATTTTGTTGTCAAAAGCAAAATAACTAATGGAGAGGTTTACAAGTCCTACTGAATATTAAGATAAGAAAAATCCTACTGAATCTTAAGATAAGAAAAGGCAAATCTCTGTATTTATAAGATTTTCTTCTAATCTATAGCAGTTGTGAATTTTAGAAACATTAAAAATTTGCTCTGTGTTTAAATTGTTCCCAAAACATACAATAAAATAAGATTTATCCAGCAGTTGAGCATAACTTATTCTTTTTATGTATTTTTTCATATATGTATAGTAAGAATTATGAGTAGGCAACAAGAGAATAGATCCTAGAAATTGATCTTGGACTATCATAAAGGATAAAGTATAAACATAAGAAATCTAGGATTTTTCTTTCACCTAGAACTTTTAGTCTTAGTCTATCTGAATACTCCTTTGTCTGAAATGTCTTAAGGCTTTGAATACTAAAAGTGAACCTATGTCTTCTGTGGGGAAAAATGAGTCAGGCACATGATGGATATGTTGCATTAAACAGTTAATTTACACATATTTCCAGTGCCCTGGAGGTGGAAAGGAAGGATATTTGCTATCACTAGCCCTGGATGCAATGTTGAAAAACATAAAGCTCATTAATCCATTCAGCAGGTGGATACACCCAGCCAGAGTCAAAAGGTTTTCACCAGGCTTTCCAGTTCAATGCTTTCCTCTTCTGGACCCTTCAAGTTTAGCTAGAGTCCCTTCTGCCTAACCATTCTCACAGCAGTACATTGGGCTCATTTTGTTGTACATCTCCATGCAGCTAAGCTATCACTCAAGGCTACTCCTGAGCTTGAATCTTGAATCTTTCTTTTTATACAAGAGGGGATCTTCACACATTCCTGTCTACTTGTTATGTCTTACTTAAAAAAAAAGGCAACACGGACTGAAAGTGTGATATCCTCACACCCAATTTCTATTACAGAGTCCATGTTCATCTGGCAGCAACTGTGAATATTACAGGTAGTTAGTCGTTATGGTTTTGTTTTGCTTAGGTTTTTGTCTATATAATGTCTACCAGATAATTTGACAGATTTTTCTTCTTCAATTAATCAGTCATATGGTACATTCACTGAGGCAGTTAGGTCTGAAGTCAGAAAGATCCAAGTTCAAATCACACTTCAGATACTATTAGATTAGCTATATAAATCTGGGCAAGTAATTTAACCTTGTTAGCTGAGTCAACTTCCTCATTAGGGAACATTCCTCATTAGGGTTGTTGGTGAATCAAATAAGAGGATCTTTGGAAAAGTACTTTACAACACTTAAAACACTCCATAAATGCCATATTATGAGATATATGTGTATAGCATTTTATTCATAAAATACTACAGAAAATATTATATCATTATTATGCTTATTATGATTATAGTTTTAACTAAGTTCCTATAGATATACAATTGAGTTTCTTAGCTAGAAAACCAGATGGTATTTGGGATCTCTTAGTAAAAATATTTTATTCTTAAGATAACTAGAAATGATATTTTAATCAGAGATCCTGAGTCTATAATTATATTTTGGCTTTGTGACCCTTGGTATGTCATTTAGCCTATCAGCACTCCAGACAACTCTCTAACCAATTAACATATAGGGATTTCTTAAATGTATGCCATGATTTAAGCACTGTGCTAAGAATTAGGGTTATGAATACAAAACTGAAATATTTTCTTCTCTCAATGAACTCATACTTTAGTGAAAAAAAACACATACATATGATAGTTTGCGGATATAGCAATTGAACTATAAGGAATGCTTCCATGTTCAAGAAAATATTTAAACTGTCTTTTTTTTGGCAAGGGAATGGGTTTAAGTGACTTGCCCAAGGTCATACAGATAGGTAATTATTAAGTGTCTGAGGTCAGATTTGAACACAGATCCTCCTGACTCCAGGGCCAGTGGTCTATCCACTGTGCCACGTAGTTGCCTCTTAATCCAAGTCTTGAATAAAACAAAGCAATCTAAGAGCTAGAGAAGATATGAAAAGAATGAGTTCTTCACATAGTATAAAGGCATCAAGAGAAAAATACATCATCATATTTGTGGGGTATAGCTGGATTTCAAAGTATGTAGAGGTTAGTAATTTGTAAGATTATAAAGAGAAGAAGGAACCAGATTGTTAAGAGATTAATTACTATCTGATACTAGAAGTTATAGGAAAACACTAATTTCTTTTCGGGAAAAATTCCTTTGGCTGCTAAGTGAAAGCTACTTTGGAGTTGAGGAAAGATTGATGTAAAATGGCTAAATAGGAAGCTGCAGCATTTGGGTAAGAGGAAGATGAAAGCTTGGACTATGGCAATTGCTGAAAGATCAGACCTATGGTAGAGATATGAAAAATGGATGCTATGGAAACATAAAGACATGATTTGGCAAATTTTGGATATATACTAGGTGATTGTGAGGACATCAGGATGAAATGGAAATGGTGAACCTAGCTGATTCAGGGAGAAAAGTGGAACCCTTGGAAAAGTTCAGATTTGGGTGGATTTGAAAGAAGAAAAAGGATAATCGGACATTTTGGATATTTTGAACACATCAATGGGACATCTTGTTCAAAATATCTAGCTGGCAATTTATGGTATGGCAATGGAATATAATTCTTTAGGCCAGGGACAGGAAATCTCCAGGCCATAGGCTATATTGGTCTAGCATTTCCAAGGCAACCACAGGCAGGACTCAAAATTCAATAAATTTTAGGCATGAATTAAATGTTTTACCAAATATAGCCTTCAAGTGATGTTATAATTATCCAAATATCATTTGGCAGAAAATAGGTTCCCCATCACTGCCTGTGTTGAGAAGGTGCTAGTTTTTATTGGTAGAAGGGATTTTTTTCACTAAAAGTTCCATTTACCAAAGAAATCACAAACAAGTTCAAATGAAGGGAGGACATTTTTCTTTGTATTGTTCAAGAAATCAGAATTAGGAAAGAACATGTATATATGTCTATGTATCTATGCACACACATATATATGTGAATAACCATATACATATATGTATTTATATACCTATACATGGACATAAATATATATACATATACATGTATGTGGGTATGCCTTAGTAGATGGTCATTAGTAGCTGCTGTGGAGGGGGGTGAAATGTACCCTCCCCAAACTTAGTTAAGTTTGATTCTCAGATAAGAGACAGATTCCAGAAGAAACAGCATATTAGAAACCTTTCTAGTTTGGCAGGAAAGTTACAGTTTGACAACAATAATGCTTTCCTGGCAAAATTTCAGGGACCTTAGCTTATCTCTATGTCATGATGAGTCATAGGAGAGATATTTTGGGGTAGGAAAGATTCTTTCATGTATCATGCTTATGCTTCCAGCATAGTTTCTATAGCAGGTCTAAGTAGGAGAATGCAACAAGGCAGACATTCTGCCATGGAAGATCAGATGAAGAATGAAATACCTCAAAGAGGAGGAATAGAGGAAGTTTCTTGGAGCCAATGGCATTGGAACTGAATTGTAAAAGATAAGGAGTTGGAGATGCAGAACTGAGGTAGAAACATGGGGGATCATGTGCCTGAAGAGCATCTTAGAATTGGCAACAGTTTGGTTGTGTCTACTGAGATGCTGAGAAGTGTCTATGCCTAAATTTGCCTTCTATTTTCTCATACTTAAAACAATGGGTGAATCCTGATAGTATATTAAATGTGGATAAAGTCTCAAATAGTGTTACTTAGCATTAAATGCCAGTTGTACATGACTTAACAACAAACACTGAATGTCTGCATTTAAAAAAAAACATTCATATCTCACCTTATCAGTTGCACTACAAATCTCCATGAGGGCAAGAATCAGTCATGTCATATAAGTTTATATATGTGTCAATGATCACCTAGCATAGTGATGGACATACTGTGGTTGATTAGTAAATATCTGTGATAGATTCCTAAAATGATATTTTTGTAAACATTCAACCCTTTTTCTCCATGCACTTGAGCCTCAGGTATAAATATAATCAATCAATAAACATTGTAAAGTGATTATTATGTTCAATCGGTAAACATTTATTAAATACCTACTATGTACCAAACACTATACTAAGCGCTAAGGATAAGAATATAATAAAAAGAAACAATTCCTAGTCTCAAGGAGCTTCCAATCTAATGGGGACAAGACAGTCCACAAAAGAAATCTGAAAAGGGTAAAAAGGAGAGAAGTCATCTGGCATAAGGGCACAGTACAGTAATACAAAGAATTCCAAAAGCTTAGTATCTAAAGGGAAATACAGAGAAGACACTTCAGGTCTCCTTCTTAAATGAAGGCCCAACACTCTGCCTTTCTATCAAAGAGCCAAATCAGAGGGGCAGAGAGCTTTGAGCTTTTAGTGCCAAGGCTAATTCAGTCTTCCTAAATAATGAGATTTCTCAATGAATGATCGAGCTGGGAGGTCCAGGAAAGCTCTCCTTAATTGGATGATATTAGAGCCAAGTATTAAAGGAAACCTGGGGTTCTAAAATCAAAGTATGGGAAGAAAATCCTCCTAGAGACAGAGAAAAGCCAGGACAAAACCCATAGAAAGGAGTACTCATTCTAGAGTAACAATAATGTAGTAAATATTTATTTAGCACCTTTTGGGTATAGGACACTATCCTGGGAACTGTAAAAAATAAAAAGTGTAAGACAAAGGCCCTACTAACCTCATGGTATTTATAGTCTTGTGGTGGGAAAAAGACATAGATAGCTAATGAAGATATGGAACAGTAGTCAAACTCAAGTAGAAACATAGACTACTAAACCATTCATAAGAACCCCAGCAGGTTGCATATTGACTTTGTCCTAAAATATAATATTTTCTATGCTTTGTTGTATTTTTAAATTAAAAAATATATTCCCCAATTACATTTAATCTGGATCAGAGCAACACTCAGGAGAACTGTTGGCCCCAAAGCTATGTGTTTGACATCTCTGATGTAGATTATACCAAGGACACAACAAAGATCTATGATTTTCTTGGTGTAAGAAACTCCCTCAAACATTATGGAAAAGTGATTTTATCCTGTATATTCATTGGAAGATATGACTTGGAGAGGTGCTGAAGGCCCAGATAATTTAATGACATGACCACCCTACAATAAGCATCAAAGAAGAAAAGAAAACATTATTAAGTGCCTACTATGTGCCAGATACTATACCAAGCACAATTTTTATCTCTATTTTGCAGATGAGGAATCTGCTAACAGAGGTTAAGTGCCTTGCCCAGGGGTCATGCAGCAAAGTATCTGAGACCACATTTGAACTCAGGTTGTCTTTGCCCAACATTCAACATCATATTTACTGATAGATTTGATTTGAACCCAGTTTTTTGTGATTCTAAATCTAGCACGCTAATCACTGTATCACATTGCCTTTCTCTATGCAATATCAAATTAATCAGTGAGAATTTATTAAGGTACTACTATATGAAAAGTTCAAATAAACCTACATTCAAAGTAGTCATTTCTGCTAAGTGCATTAGAAGGATACGTGAGGTACAAGGTCTAAAGGAGTTAAAAGGGAAGATCAAGGAAATCTTTGTTAGGCAAATGACATCTTTTGTCAAAGACAAAGGAATATAAACTTTCTGGAATCATCTTCAACTCCATCTTAAGCATTACTTACATCAGCTTCCTTCTAATTCCAGTAAAGAGAGGAATAGAGTATCCAATCCAATGTGGGGGAATCTCAACAGGAGAAAATAATTGTACTTTCTAAATTGTAACATTCTCAAGAGGAATTATTGGAGCACACTTCTCCTCCCGTGGACCACACTGTGTATCCCTTGGAATCACTACAGAAGCATTTTATTGCTCATTAAATATTTTTTAATGTGAATCTGCTCTTGGCATTTCTGCTTTATAGTTTCTCTCACAAACCTTCCCATGTTGCAATGCCCCCCTCCTCACCATGCGTAATTTAAAAGAAATTATGTAAGCTTATTTCTCTGATTAAGAAAGCCTAATGCACAGTCACACAAAGGATATGACCAGTGCTTGCTCAAGTTGCTAATGAATCTGGCAGTTTTAAGCTCATTCCCAATAAAAAAGGACCTCACAAATCACTGTAAAAAATGTGTTCTGTGCCTCAAGAGCCATAATTGTCACACGTTTACAATTCATAACCTATGACTGCAGGGTGCTTACTCTAAGATAATTCTCTACAGAACAGTGGATATTGATGCTGTTTAGAAGGGGCACAACAAAATCATCTGTCACTTGAAATACTCATTTGGGAAGCCTCCCACACTAATAAAATCCTGAAATGTAGCAGTGTGAAACATGAATGCTTTCTTCCCCCTAAACTATGAGATTTGAGAAGTTTAAAGGTCTGAGCTCAGGAACCATAGTTGATACACCCAGCTACTTTATATATTTATTTCTCTAATTAGTACAGATAAAAAGGAACAATGCATTGAATTAAGACACTATAAGCTGATGACATGACTCCATTATTCAACAGGCTCTTTCCTATGTGACTTTGAAGGAACATAAATCCCAGCAAGCTATTCGTTACACTACTATTTATCATTCACTTCAATTTTCATAGTGAAACAAATAAATGAACATACAAACAAGACCCTAAAAACAATGATAAAATGGATTAGTTTTGTCCTCTGTATTTCTTTTTAATAGAAGTAAAGCTCTCTACCAAAAATTGCCTGTTTCTAGCAACAATAACAACAAATAGCAGGTATCAGTGATTGAAACATTTAGACATTATTTCAAAGTATCTAAGACCTCTCATACTTGCTCCAGACAATGTCATCTTTTTTAGCAATATATTATTTGAAGACTTCCTTTATATCACTCTTTTTGTGAAAGTCCTCATTTATAAAGTATTAACTTCTATGCAATATAATCACTTAGGTTATTAAGCAATACTCAAGACACTAAACCCTAAAGTAACAATAACTATAGCAAAAATAATCTAGCTAATGAGTTTGCTATGACATCTTACCCATATAATCAAAGTGACATATTAAGTACAAGTGCCACAGAGGTTATCTAAGTGGGAAATTTCATTTGTCATCTAGACATTCAGTGATGTAAAACTCTGTATGACACAATAAATCATAGCACACCAATATTGTCCATGGGTTTTTCCTTTGTTTTATTTTTTTTTTTGGCAAGGATAGTGGAGTGGTTTGAAATTTCGTTTTCTGATAGATCAAAGAAAACAGGTTAAGTGACTCACCCAGGGTCACACATCTAATGAGAATTTGAGGCTTGATTTGAACTCAATAGTCTTCCTGACTATTGGCTTAGTTCTCTATTTATTAAGCAACCTTGTATATAGTGCTTAATACATGTTCCTTTCAGTGACTTGGGTTGGAGACAAGATGACTGATTAGAGAAAGCATTCAGCTGAACCTTCCCAACATTCTCTAAAAATGTAGAATTTGGGAGTGGCAGAGTCAACAAAAAGTCAATGATATATTCTTAATTCCTTGACAGTTTAGGAGTTCAGATAGAGGGGTGGAGGCTGTCCCAGAGTTAACATGAATGAAACAGCAGAGGAGGAGCACTTTTGGTCAAAAGGGAAGAAAAGCCCAAGGAACAGTTCACTCCTGAACCCAAAAGATCAAGGACCATGAGAGGACCATGAGAAAGAATACTGATTGTGATCACAAAGACTCCCCTTGTGGAAGGATCAGAATTCAGACCACAATAGCAGGGATCACAACTCTCCCTAGATTATACCACCTAGAAACATCCAGAACTTCCAAATTCCAAGAACTAAACAGCAGTGCAAAAAAGCTTAACCAATAAGATCAAACAAACACAATGGGTGAAACAAAAATGCCAATTATAACCCTATTATTTAATATTGCATCTAAGTTAATTTACTTATTCAGTGTCATTCCAATCAAATGATCAAAGAATTATTTTGCAGAGTTAGAAGAAATAGTAAAAAAAATTCATCTGGATGAATAAAAAAGTCAAACCAAATAGGTACTCAGTACACAATAGTAATTAACCATAGTAATCTAATATTAGATAAAACTAAAGATCTAACGTTTTGGTTTAGAATTATCAACATTTGAAAAAAAATGCTGGAAAGAAAAAAACTAGAAAGCAATTTGGCAGAAATCAGAACTAGACCAATATCTCACTCCATTTAACAAGAAAAGATCAAAATGAATAAAGTATTTAGAAATAAAGAGTTATATTATAAATAAATTACTAGTAAAATCTATGGATATAGATAGATTGGTTTTTTAGTTGTTGTTGCTTATTTCTTTAACCAACAAAGAGATGGAGAGGATCATAGAAGTAAAATTAATAATTTTGATTATGTGAAATTAAAAGGTTTTTGCACAAACAAAACAGTGAAAATTAGGAAAGCAAATAGGAAACTGGGGGGGAATTTTCCCAGTAACTTTCATCCTCATATCTCAAATACATAAAAAAATGAGCTAAAATTCTAAAAATAAGAGCCATTCCCCATTTGATGAATGGTGATAGACTATGAACAGGAAGTTTTCAGAAGAAGAAACAAAGTTATCAATAGTTATATTTAAAAATTGCTCTAAATCTCAATTAGTGGTTTAGAGAGATAAGATTAGAGAAATCTAAATGAAAGCAATTCTGAGTTACCACCAGATACCTTGCAGAAAACAAAAATGACAATTTCTGGAGGGAATATGGAATAACTGGAACACTAAATCACCCTTGGTGATGATGTAAACTGGTCCAATTCATTCTGGTGAGCAATCTGAAATTACTCAAACAATTTAAAAACCCTTTGATCCAGTCATATCACTTAGTAGGTCTGTATTCCAAAGAGATCAAATAAAAGGAAAAGAACCTATTAATATAAAAATATTTATGGCAACTTTCTTCGTAGTGGCAAAATGCTGGAAACTGAGGGGATGCCCATCAGTTTGGGAAACAGCTGAACCATCTGTGGTAGGTAACTGTGATGGAATATTATTGTGTTATAAGAAATGATGAATAGGATGATTCGAGAAACTAGACAAACTACTATGAACTGATTTGAAGTGAAGTGAGTAAAACCAGGAAAACATTGTTTGCAAAAGCATTAATATTGTAAGGTTATTCAACTGTGAAAAGTTTTTCTCCTCCATTCTAGAGAATGATCCAAGACAATTCTAAAAGATCCTTGATGAAAGATACCACATAAATTCATTGCAATGGGAGGCATACATTTCTTTACTTTCTTCACTTTTATTGTTGTATTTTGTTTGTGTTTTCTTTCTGGACAATATTTGGACAAAATGGGCAAATTTTGTATGATTTCAAGGGTATAATTTGATATTAAATTATTTGCCTTCTCAAAAAATGTGGAACTACTAGAGGGAGAAAGAGAAATTTGAATTCAAAGATTTTTTAAAAATATATATGCTAAAAATGTTTCTACCTGTAATTGAGAAATAGTTGATGAACAAATAAAAATAATTTTAAAAAATTAAATTGAAAATGAAGTGCCTTGTTAGCATTATTAATAAAATTATCTGCTTCTCTTACTGGATACTCCAGAAACAGTGACATATATACTCCATAATGCTACATCTAGAAAAGGAATTAATCTTAATGGTATAACACCATCTAGCAAAGTGAAAAAGAGTTTGTTGTGTCTTGAATGAACTTAGCTCTCTGAGACCCTAGAAACTATGACATTGATAACCCATCATTTAGGTATATGATTTTATTGGAGAGAGAAGAAACATAAAACACTTGAACATAAAGGAATAAAATGAAATCAGCTGCCCTTAATTTGGCCCTTTTATAACTTATCCCTTTATCATCTTTTCTTCTTTGTTCTCACTTGCCCCTCTCTAGCATCCATTTCTCAAAGCAACCACTTCTTATATTTCCTTGTATAAAATCATCACAGTTTGTGATTCAAAATAATGATCCCCTGCCTCCTGGGTTTGCAATTTTAACCACACAAGCTTTTAAATTCAAGAACCTCAGAAGCAGAATCAAAATGCATTTATATTCTATATTACAATAAATGTGAATATCAAAATATTCACCTACAGTTCAGTTGTATAATGGTCAGCATTTCTAATGAGCCAGAGAATGCTAGAATAGGAAAAAGGAGAAATGAAGTTTTTGTTTCTATCAGCTCTGAGGGGTATTCCTCCCCCCCACCTCTAAAACATCCTCAGCTATGCTTGGAGGCCTTACATGTCTGGCAAAGTAAAGTTAATTCCCCAATTCAGTCAGTTATTTCTAGCATCAGTGGATAAAGGGGTTGATAAGAAAGAATGGCTCATCAAGTGTTTAAACTCATTACTCTTCACAGAGTAGAAATGATCCTCAAGTACAACTGAAGTTGGATGGAGTTGTTCACACCCTCTTTTCATGCCCCTGGGTCCACTAAAGGGAAAACAAGATACTTTCTTTCTTTACTAAAATGTAAAGTCTTTTGTCAGCCAATCCAGCTGGAACAGGAATTCTGAACACTGATCTTCTGTTGCTTATATCTAGCAATACTATGAGCAAGCTTTTCAATCTTGTCTGCCTAGGAATCCAACCTTTAAAGCTTTGAATACAGTTTCACCTGGGAATTGATGGTAGGAAGAAAAAAAGATAGATGGATAGATAGATAGATAGATAGATAGATAGATAGATAGATAGATAGATAGAAGATAGACAGATAGATGAGAAAATGAGAGAAAGAAGAGGAGAGGAGAGGAGAGAGAGAGAGAGAGAGAGAGAGAGAGAGAGAGAGAGAGAGAGAGAGAGAAGGAGGAGGAGGAGGAGGAAGGGGAAGGGGAGAGGAGGGGAGGGGAGGAGAGATGCATATATGACATTCTGGGCATATCAAATTGATACTCACCAAGGGGATGAGACTTAGTAACTAGGGAATAGATGGGTGGTTTACCTTCTGGAGAACTTGGAAAAGGGAAATGGAAATCCAAACATAATCTCAGGAAACAGTGAGAAGTAGGATAACACAGTAGATAAAATGCTGATGGTTGAGTCATGAAGACCTGGGTTTGAATTCCACCTCTGACACTTATCAATTGTGTGACATAGGCAGCTTATTTAATGATAATGTACCTCAGTTCCCCATCTAAAAATAAATCCTTATAAAATACAGGCAATCTTACAGTGTCTACTTCAAAGGATTGTTTTAAGGATCAAATTAAATAGTGCATGTAAAGCATTTTATAAATTCAGAGAACCATGAAAAAATGCTAGTTTTTATTAATGTTATGAAATGACACCGGGGGAAAAGTTATGTTATTTGAAGAAAAAGTCTGCAATGATGGACTTCAATATAGCCTAGTTATAAAGTTTTAACCTTGCAACAGTTAGTTACAAGCATTTAATAAACATTTCATAAGTACCAGGTTCTGTGATGAATATTGTGGATAATCATACAGACAAAAACATACCTTTCTCTCAAAGAGTTCACACTCTATTACATAAGATGACGTGCAAACAATTATGTACAAACAAAAATATATACATGAAAAGGAGATAATCAGGAAAAGGAGGGATTTCCCTTTAGGGGAACTAGAAAAGGCTTCTTGTTTTAGTTGGCCTTTGAAGCTAGGAGTCAGATAAGGAGAGAAACAGTTCCAGGTTTTTCTTTCTTTTGGGGGGGGTTGGGGGGTATCAAAGAAAATATGTTCTGTTCTAGTAACAGTAGGAATAACAGTGTCACTGTGCTATAGAGTTAGTGGATGAGAATAAGGAGTAAGACTGGAAATGTAGGAAGAAGTCAGGTTGGAAGGGCTTTAAACCAAAAAAAACCTATTTTACATTTGATTCTTCAGGTTAACAGGGAACCATTGAAATTTATTGGTTTTGACGGGGTGGGGGGATGGTATGACATATTCAGATCATGTTTTAGGACAATCAATTTAAAAGTTGAAAAGAAGATAGGGAGAGATTGAAGACAGAGAAACCAATCTGAAAGCTACTGCAATAGTCCATGCATGAGATGACAAAGGCCTCTACAAGGGTGTTGGCATTTTAGATATCAATATCAATGTGAGAGTGCATATGTGAGAAATGTTATGAAGATAGACTGAAAATGGTGGTGGGGTGAGATAGCATTGACTCAAAGATAAGTCCAAGGTTAGAAGCCCTAGAAACTGGGAGGATTACGGTGTCAACTCAGAGGAAAAATGCCTATACCTTCATTTTTCCTCTTTTTCTCAGCCTTTTGAGGTCTTCCAAAATCATTGCTCAATTGAAATTGCTTTCTTCAAAGTTGCCAGTGACTTCTTAATCAATTAATGTTGTAGCCATTTTTCAATATTCATCTTTTGTGATCCCTCTACCCTCTCTGTTCCTAGATAATTTCTACTATATAGATTTTCATGATATCACTACTTCTTGGTTTTCTCCATTTTAATAAGTTCTCTTCTCATTTTTCTTTGCTGTTTAATCATCTGACTGTATCTAAGGCTTCTTTTGAACTCACTTCGATTTTCTTTCTATACTCTTCCACAACTCTCATTGATTTAATAATCACCTCTATGTACATGTTTTTCAAGTCTATATGCTTTACTAGTCTTCTGAGTGACAGACATAGATTTTAAAATTTCCTATTGGCCATTTTAAAGTTGATGTCTAGGAGGCATTTTTAATTTAATGAGTCACAAACTCAATGATCTTTTCCCCAAAATGGCCCAAATTTTAGTGTAGTAATTTTTTGTCAGAAGCATAACAATTCTTCTAGTTTTCCAAATTTGTAATTATATATCCTCACTCTTTCACTCCACATATCAGATCAATTTTTGAAACTTGTTTTGAACTCCATAATATGCCTGTTATCCACATCCTCTCTACTCACATGTTTATCACCACCTTAAATCTCTGTCATTTGAAATAACAGGCTCCTAATTATACTTGATATGCCTCTCACCTCTCCACTTTATCCTTCACATTGCTCTAACTCTAAAGGTATTTTTCTCAAGCACAGATTGACCATGTCACCACTCTATTCACTAAACTTCAATGGATTTCTATTATCCCTAGGAGTAAATAAGATTTTCTATTTTAGTTTTTAAAGTTATTCACAGCCTAGTCCTACCTTTAGAGCACTCTACGACCCAACCAAATTGTCTTTCTTGTTGTTTCTCAAATACTTCTTATGTCTATGCCTTAGTATTAGCTGTCATTCCCTATTCTAATCTCTCTTCTGCCTGTTAGATCCCTCTGTTACCTTAAAAATGCTGCCAAAGCAATACCTTCCACAAAATGTATATCCTAGTCTCTCTAGCTCCTAGTGCCCTCTCCAGAATTTTTTCATTTTTATATATTTTATGTACATATTTAGGTATATATTTTGCATCTCCAAGCAGAATATAAGTTTCTGGAGGGAAAAAATCTTCCTTTTAATCTATGCATCTCCCGTGTCAACCACAAAACTTAAAAGACATTAGATAATAAATCCTATTGATTGATAGGCATGCAAATATAAAGAGACTAGTAAAAATTGTCCTACTTTCTCCTTCCAAATTCAACAATTTTATTTCTGGGATATGTTGCTAGGAGAACAGGAGTGGAAACTGATGGACTTGTAAGTTTTATATAAATCTTAATTTGTGCCTCTAGGTTCATTTGAACAATAATCACTTACTTAGGAGACACAAATATATGTGATTTAATAAGAGTTCAAAGAAATATTATATCCCCAAGTAAGATAATTATCAAGGGCAGGGACTGGAT
Source organism: Macrotis lagotis (assembly GCF_037893015.1). Classification (NCBI taxonomy): domain Eukaryota; kingdom Metazoa; phylum Chordata; class Mammalia; order Peramelemorphia; family Peramelidae; genus Macrotis; species Macrotis lagotis. The sequence continues at coordinate 380,355,251 of NC_133658.1, forward strand.
AGAGGGGTAAAAACAATGGATTTAATCCAATCTAGGAGCTTCTGTTAGCTTTTGGTTGTTGCCAGACTTGGTGGGATGGTTCATAACTTTATTTTTTATTTAAGGCAATGGGATTAAGTGACTTGCCCTAGGTCACACAGCTAGGCAATTATTAAGTATCTGAGGTCTGATTTGAACTCAAGTCCTCCTGACTCCAGGGCTGGTGCTCTATCCACTGTGACACCTAGCTGCCCCAGTTCGTAACTTTATTCTCTAAAACAAGGATGGGGAATCTTTTTTCTGCCAAGGGTCATTTGGATATTTATAACATCATTCACAATTCATACAAAATTATCAACTTAAAAATTATCCTGCTATATTTGGTCAAATATTTAATTCATTCACTCTTAAAAAGCTCCTAGATTTATTGAATCCTGAGTCCTGCCAATGGTTGCAGTGGTCATTGCCAGACTAAATGTTTTCAGGGCATTATAGGTTATAGGCTGGACATTACCTACCCTACTCTCAAAGAGATTTTTCTTTCCCCTTTCAGGAAGACTTATTGACTATTCCACCCTAGTAGGTGGTAGTACAGAACAGGTGATCTCTGTTATTTTTTACAAATCTTTATCCCTCTTTATGTATTCTTCACTATTATGGGTAAAACTGTGAGAGAATGTACTCTATATATTCTATGGGAAATCTCTTTCTATTTATTTCACTATTAGAGTAATTATATATATTTTAAATTAGAATAGATTCTGATTAGTGGGTAAAAGACAAACACAGGTAGGGATTCATGAGTTATGGTTTTTAAGTATCTTAAGTATTTTAGGTAACTTAAGGGCTTTCTTTGGAAAGATTATATATATATATGTGTGTATATATATATGTATACACACATATATATATTATAATATGAAGGGGGAAGCTAGATGATGAAATGGGTAGAATATTGGTTCAGTAAGACCTGAGTTCAAATTCATCTTCAGACAGGTACTAGTTTTGTGACAATGAGCAAGTCAATTAAATCTGCTTGCCTCACATACAGGGCCATCTCCAGATGTCAAGATTCCTATCTGGCCACTGAATCCAGATTGCTCTGGAAGAGAAACAGAAGGTGATGACTAAGCACAGTATCCCCTCACTCAAAATCCAAGTCACATGCATGTCAAGGCATCACTTCAGTGATATCATGATCATTTTTAAGAACAAAGGACAAACATTATCATATGCATATAAAAGACTTTCTTGAGTGTGTGTACATACACTTTTATATGCATGTATCTATAGGAATCTCTCTCTACACATGTATATGAATAACAATGATGTTGTTCTTCACTTCAATAACAAAGGACAAGAACCTGAAGCAATGTCTATATATGCAAATATACGTATACACACATATATATTTAACAAACAGAGACACCCATATATACACACACAGAGATAGATAGATAGATATAGTGAATAGAGATATCTCTATTCTCAAAAAATCCTTAAGATTTTTGTGATATAAAAATTATTGCTTATGATTCTCTTTCCCTTAATGCTAATTCCTCATACTGAAAATAACTAATCTGTAAACATGTTTATCAAAATATGTATATACAATGTTAACCTGACTCTTCACCACTGAGGAGACGAGGGTAGGAAGGTAGGGTGGAAGAAAATTTTGCAGCTTAAAAATATGCATGTGCATATGGATGAAAATAAATTATAAAAAAGAATGAACAATATACATGACCCACATAACTTTCTAGATTGTCTACTTAAGTGTATTCAAAAGTAAAAAGGATTTCCACAGTTGTTGAAGTCTTCATTCAGGTCAAACCAATGATTCTAAAGATTTTCAGTAAAATAGCAATTTCACAGTGAAAAAAAAGAAAAAAGATCTTTGGGAGCACATTCATATAGAGGGAAAGCTGAAAACTCTCTAGCAAGAGGAAAAGATGTATAGATTGATTTTGTGTATATATATGTATATATATATATGTATATATATATGTATGCACATGCACATATTTCTGTTTAATGGCAGATATCTTGGGGGTGGGGCTAGGGGGAAAAGCAGAAGACCATAATATAATCAGTAACTGTTATATATATTTATATATTTTCTTTTTTAATTTTATATTATTACAATAATCTTGTTTTAAGAGTAAACGTAAACCCTCCCCCCACCCCCCACCCAAGAAGATGAGATACTGCAAGAATAGTGAGAGAGAAAAAAAAAATGTACTTCAGTCTGTGTTCAGATTCCAATAGTTCTGTCTCTGGAATGAGTTGCCTTCTTTATCATAAATTCACCAGAGAAGTTGCTTCAATATTTCTCCCACAGTTGCTATTACAAGCTGTATTTACCTCTACTCTATTCCTTCCTGCTCTCATTTATTCTATTCTCTCTCTCTCCTTTTATCCTGTCCCATCCAAAAGTGTGTTGTAACTGAGTACCCTCTCCCATAATTTTCATTCTCTTCTATCACCTATTCCCCCCCTACCTTCCCCCCATTCCCCCTTATCCCATCCCTTTCTTCTCATTTTTCTCTAGGGTAGGATAGATTTCTATATCTTATTAAGTGTGTATGTTATTTCCTCTCTGAGACATTTCTGATGAGAATGAAGGTTCACTCATTACCCCTCACCTTCCCCCATTCCACTCCATTGAAAAAGTTTTTCTTGACTCTTATGTGAAATATCTTATCTCCTTCTTCCTCTCCTTTCTTTTCCTCCCAGTACTTTCCTTGATCACCCATTGATTCCATCTTTTTGCTATACCATTATATCCATTCCTTCTTGTCCTTGTCTATATATGCTCCTTCTAACAGCTCTTATAAATGAAAAAGTTCTTCTGAGTTATCAATATCTTCTTCACATGCAGGAATACAAACAGTTCAACATCATTAAGTTCCTCATAGTTAGTCCTTCTTATCCATCCCCTCTATGGTTCACCAGAGTCCTGTAAATGAAGATCAAAGTTTCTGTTCAGCTCTGGTTGTTTCAATAAAAAAGTTTGAAAGTCACCTGTTTCATTGAACGTCCACCTTTTTCCCCTGAAAGAGAATGTTCAGTTTTGCTGTGTAGTTGATTCTCCGTTGTAAACCAAGATCTTTTGCCTTCTGGAATATCATATTCCAATCCCTCAAACCCTTAATGTAGATGCTGCCAGATTCTGTGTAATCCTGAGTATAGAGCCACAGTAGTTGACTTGCTTGTTCCTGGCAGATTTTAGTATTTTCTCTTTGACTTGGGAGTTTGGGAATTTAACTATAATATTCCCGGAAGTTTTTCTTTTGGGATCTCTTTTAAGAGGTGACCAGTGAATTCCCTCAATTTCTATTTTACCCTCTGCTTCTAGGATCTCAGGGCAATTTTGCTGTATTGTTTCTTAAAAAATGAAGTCTAGGCTCTTTTCCTGGTCATGTTGCCCAATAATTTTAAAATTATTTCTCTTGGATCTGTTTTCACAGGTGGCTCTTTTTCCAATGAGATATTTCACATTTTCCTCTAATTTTTGGCTTTTGGGGAAGAGTTTTATTTCTTCCTGATTACTTGCAAAGTTGTCAGCTTCCTTTAGTTCCCTTCTGCGTTTGAAGGAGTTTTTTCTTCAGAGAGCTTTTTATCTCCTTCTCCAGCTGACCAATTCTGCTTTTTAAGGTATTCTTCTCCTTTGCATTTTGTTTGCTTTTTCCATTTGGCCTAAAATGGTTTTCAACATATTATTTTCCTCAGTATTTTTTTGTATTTATTTCACCAAATTGCTGGTTTAGTTTTCATCATTTATCTGTATCACTCTCATTTCTCCTCCTGATTTTTCCTCTACCTCCCTAAATTACTTTTTAGTCTTTTTTGAGCTTATCCATAGCCTGAGCCCACTTTCTAATTCTCTTAGGGACTTTGGATATAGAATCTTCGAGTTTGTCTCTTTTGAATCTTCCATGGGATCAAAGTAATTTTCTATGATCATATTCACCATTTTCTTTTGTTTGCTCATTTCATCAGCCTAAGATGAATTTACTGTACTTCCAAGTCTTTGTGGATGGGGGGGGGGGACACCCCACTGGGACCTTTATTCCTCCAAGGTCTTATGCTCTCTTGTCTGTGCTTTGATATGTAGATGACCACAGGCACTCCCCTCTGCCCTAGAGGGTCCCTGCTTGGCTACCTTAGTTTGGAAGGCCAAATTGCAACCTGGATCTGAATGTGGGCAAGCAGCAGAGACCTGCCCCAGGGAGAGCAGAGATTAGAGAGATTTCTGCAATTTCCCCCACCCCCTTACCATCTGTGGTAGACTGGCTTCCCTGATTCCTGCTGCAGGTTCTCACTTCAGGGCTGTTCTGAGGCTCCTGCCCTGTGATGCAGCAGAGTTCTCTCACTGTCCCTTCAAGGTGTTCCTGGTGATCCCTGGGCTGCTCTGTGGCTCCAACTTTTTTCCAATCCCCAGTTGGGTGAAACACACCCTTCCTACAGAATTTCTAATTTGTCTTGCACTAGGAAATTGTATCACTCAGTCTTTTTGTGGATTTTGCCTCTCTAAATTTTGGCTAGAGTCATAATTTGACAGATTTTGGAGTTTTTAGGGGAGTGAGTTTTAAGGAAATCCTACCTTTACAACGTCATCTTGGCTCTGCCCTTCAGTAACAATTATATATTTAAAAGGAATATCAAGGGGAAGCTAGGTGGTGTACTGGATGGAACACCAGTCTTGGAGTCAGGAGGACCTCAATTCAAATCTCATTCAGGCCCTTGATACTTATCAACTATGTGACCTTGGGCAAGTCACTTAACCCTATCATCTTGCATAAAAAAAGAAAAATAGCAAGCTATACATAATAGATAAGGAGTTTTGTGTGTGAGATCCTTTTTTTATTGCATTGTTATATAATTTCTTTATTTCGTAAGTTAAAAATAAAATAAAACTTAAAAATACTCTGAGTCTCCCAGATCAAAATTATGACTCAGAAAAATAAAATCATGATAAATTCTTATGGATGTTTTACATTTACCTATCATAGTAATTTGAAAAAGAAAGACATTTAATCCAATAGAATAATGAATTATGTGGCAAAAGAACATCCCCCCTACATATACCCCAAATATATGATACATGTTCTCCCACAGGTTGTCATTCTATCTTTGATAATATATGTAAGCCTATGAAAACATGCAAATTTATGAACAGAAATTATGTATAGAAGGCATACACATTTATTTCTATTTATCAATTTTTCTATCTATAAGTGAATCTACTTCATTCCTTCTTGTCCCTAGAGGACAGAACTGGAATTCATGGTTATAAATTTATAGAGTCAGATTAAGACTTTCCATAAAGAAAAAAGAAATCATAGTAGACTTATAATAGACTTGCTTTAGACTAGATTTTAGGAAATCCTAGACTCACTAGGCTTAAGTTCTGTCTTTGGCACCTATTAGTTCTGTGATCATTGAAAAGAAAGAGGTTGATAAAAACCAATGGATGGAGATTACTCAGAAGAATTTCCTCTCAGCAATTAAATTCAAATACCTAGCCTCTGAAAAATCTTTGAAGAGGAAAAACAGACAAACAAATCCTCCTTAAACTTGTGTTATTTAAAAGTAGAATGACCTGCTTCCTGTGGCAGTAGGTTCTTTGCTAGAAATCTTGAGACAGAAGTTAATGAATTTGGGGGAGGGGTGGAAAGGTAGAGGGGTTGCTGGTCATATATGGGTTGAATTAACTGGCTTTTGAGGACTCTTCAATGCTGAGAAATTGGAATTCCTGGGAGAAATTCACACTGAAATTATTGTTGTACTTTAAACTAATATTCTTTATTTTCATCTGTACCTTTTTCTTTATATAGAAATATATTGCATACTTCTCAAGCATGGTTCTTCTTTAGATATAATGATCCCAGTTACTTTACATTTTCTTCATTGCTCAATTTTTTCACCCATAAATAGGAATGTAAAGTATAGTTATGAGTTGCTAACAAGTTGACTTCATTGATAAAAAGGGAGTAAAGAGATTTGCTTTTCAGAAGGTATGTTAACTCTCTCAAGAGTAGCATTCATTTTATTAGGTATAATTTGCTAAACAAGGCCTTTGATGACTTCAAGGAGTTAATGAGTTCCTAAAATTTAAATCAATTTTCACTTGTGAAACTAAACCCAAAGTACTTTGTTGTAGTTTCCTAAGTATTACTGTTTAACTACTTGAATCTCATATAAAACTTTTTTTAATCTCCCTATCAAAATAAATGCAAATTCAAAGAAAGGTAAAGCTGTTATAGAGTTCTCTCCATTATCCTAGTTTTTGCAAAGTCTACTATAGTTAATATTTCAAGCTTGTATATAATTATAATTATTCTGAAATCTATTGATTTATTTTCTTATTTAATAAGAGATAAGTAGAAGAAATAATGTTCAAGAAAAAAAGATGTGAGAATGTAGAAGGCAGGCTGCATGGGATTTTTCATTGTCGTGAAAAAGTAAAAAAATACTTCAGCTTAATTTTCTGTTCTCTATATGCAACTGCCCTTGACATCAATCTTGAAAGCAGTAAGGAAAAGAAGGATAGTAGCAATCAAGTAGTTTGGAGGCAGCAGAGAAATATAGAAAGAGTGGTAAATATGTTGTCTTAGGACATGGGTTTGAATTCTGACTCTGCTGCTTACTTAAATAGGTTAAATCACAACTTCTCTGGACTTGTTTTCTCCCATAAAAATGGGTGCTGTCTTGGGTCCATTTTATTTGTATCCGTATGCACATGTATATTTTTAAGTTAAAAAATTTCTTTCCACCCTCTCTTCCCACCTCCTTCCCCTCAACAGCAAATAATCAGGTTAGCATTGTACATACATATTTTGATAAACATGGTTACAGATTAGTAATTTTTGGTATGAGGATTTAGAATCAAGGGAAAGATATACATAAAAGATAATTTTTTATAAAGTGTTCATCAGATTCTGAAGGTTTGTTTGACTGTGTGGTGTATATGTGTGTAAGTTTTGTTTTGTTTTGTTTTTCTTCCTCCAGATGGGGAAAATATAGTCCATAGAAAGTCTAATATAGTTGTCCTAGTTCTCTGAAGTGCTGAGAGGAGCTGCATCCATCAAGGTTGGTCATCTCACAATGTTGTTGTTGATGTGTACATTTGTTATCTTGATTCTGCTCCCTTCACTCAGCATTAGATGCTATAAGTTGTTCCATGCTTCTCCAGAGACTGACCATTTAAGGTTTCTTTAGAACAATAATATTCCATAGCATTCATGTACAATCACTTGTTTAGACATTCCCCAATTGATGGGCATCCCCTCAATTTCCAATTCCTTGCCACTCCGAAAAGAGCTGCCATGAGTACTTTGGAACATATAAGACTTTCCCCTTTTTTATACTTGCTTCTGACATAGACTTAGAGATGGAATTACTGGATCAAAGGGTATGAACGGTTTTATTGTTCTTTGGGCATAGTTCCATATTGCTCTCCACAAAGGCTGGATCCATTCACAACTCCACCAGCAATGCATCAATGTTCCAATCCTCCAACAATCTCTCCAACATTGATCATTTTCTCTTTTTCTTATCTTGACTAATCTGATGGTGTGAGATGATATCTTATTGTTTTAATTTGCATTTCTCTAATCAATAATGATTTAGAATATTTTTCATATGATTTTATATAGATTTAATTTCTTTATTTGAAAACTGTCTATTCTTATCCTTTGACCATTTATCAATTGGGGAATGACTTGTGACCTTATAAATTTTACACAATTCTCTATATATTTTAGAAATGAGACCTTTATCAGAACTTCTAGTTGTGAAGATTGTTTCCCAACTTTCTGCTTTCATTCTAATTTTGGCAACATTGATTTTATTAGTGCAAAATCTTTTTAATTTAATATAGTCAAAATTAATTCATTTTGCAGTTTATAATGTGTCATAATCCTTGTCATTTACTGCAACTTCTTTTGAACCTATCCTATTCCCCTGATCCATAACTATTTCTTAACTAGAATCAGACAGTTTTGATGACAGCCACTCTTGAGTCCATTTTTACTCAAAATTTATAATACTTATATGAAATCATGTCTCAAAACAGTAAATATGAATGTCTATGCTATAAACTTTTAATGAAATAGATCAATTTACATGTTCTTATGTGGAGCATGAGATGGTTTATTATCTCAGTTTTTCAATTTGATGAAAATTGATACAAGTTAATGATGAAAAGCATTGTAGAGAAATAGGTTTTTACTCAAGATTTCTATAATTAATGGGTCTTCTAAAATTCCATTGGATATGTAAGAATCTGTATCACTTATCTGAAAGTTGCTATATAACTGTCAATAATTTTGCGAGACTTTACCTTTTCTTATTAGAAAAGCATTATTAGGTTGCTTTCATCCTTAGCTTTTGAAGAGGCTAACAACATCTCATGTCTTGACTTGTTGGTTAATTAACTTTAAGTGAGGCAGCATTGCACAAAGTCATCAGCAGACAAAAATCATGACTCCTGATGATGGCCAGGGATGTAGTAGATGACCTTGGCATGCCTGATGTGTGAATAAGCTTTAAGTGCCCCACAGCACTTGATTCAGTCATATTTATGGTCTTTTGTTATATTACAATTCTTACAAAGGTACAAAGATCTTATTAGGATGCTACCATAGAAATACTTCTACTGAATCAATTGTTGGTCTTCTCCTATGCCCTGACAGCTGAAGGCAACAGTTAAATATAGTCAAGTTTGAATTTTACGATAATCCTTTACAAGACAATAGGATGGTTAACATTATTGGTGCTGATAGGGTAATAATACCCTCTCACACAATGCATAGATTTCATTCATTGAATGTTTTACTGAGTGTGGAATGGTGGGGGAAAAGGAGAATGAGGTCCTCATTCACAATTCTATGGAAAAGATTCAATTCAGCTTGTATGAAATCCCCCCAGGTTTCTAGGATATATGAAGAGGGATGAGAAACTGTTATAGTTTCATAGTTCCAATTAAAACAAATATCTTTGATAGGTCACATAGTGGTTTCAGGGAAAAATATCTTCCCAAGGTCTTACCATTCATTTTTTTTTTTAGGTTTTTGCAAGGCAAATGGGGTTAAGTGGCTTGCCCAAGGCCACACAGCTAGGTAATTATTAAGTGTCTGACGTCGGATTTGAACCCACGTACTCCTGACTCCAAGGCCAGTGCTTTATCCACTACGCCACCTAGCTGCCCCTAAACACACCTCCATTCATTCTTTACATGTTCTTATATAATATAGATATTTAGCTACATAATATATTCAGCTGAAATTAGATGTCCATATTATCAATAAGACTGAAATACATCCTAAATACAATGATGCTCCATTGAACCCAAAATCTATTAAATATTATGTAACTCATAAAATTTATTTTAATGCATCTATTCCATCATGTCATGTTTCCTTCACTCATCTTATATAAAGGTACTATGTGAACCCATCACTTGCTCTAAAATATAAATTCAGCAGTGGAAAGGGATAACTTTGATCTGACACATCCTGAAGGCAATAGTGCTCCTATTCAGTAATCAATTATCTTAGCTTAGATGTGTTGTAGACTATCCAGTATATCTTGGTGTTTAATGTGTCATCTTTCTAGGTACAAGTGATGATTTCAACTGATCTCATAGCATTCTTAATTACTAGCTATGCAACCATAGGCAAATAACTTCTCTAAGCCTCAGGCAATTCAAAGATTATAACTTATTAGAGTTTGCATTTCCTATACCAATTAAATAACAAGTCCTTGTCCTATTCCCTGACCATACTATATATATTATATTTAAATATATTTATATGTATATATATATATATATATATATATATATATATATATATATATATATATAATTTTCTCCCCCATCTGATATTTCCTTACTACATGGAAAAAATTATCAAGATACCCTAATTTTTTTAAATAAACAAACAAGAAATAATGTAATGAGAATCAAGCTATAGCTCTTTATCTCTCCTTCCTTTTACAGAAACCATTCACCATTGTTGCTTCTTCACTGATCATTCATTTTCTATGCTCCTTATACTCTGACTTCTAATTCTACAACTCTGTTGAACTGCTCTGTTCAAGTTTAATAAATCTCATAAATACTAAACCTAATGACCCTTTTTAGTTTTTAATTCTACTTATTCCCTCTGCAGCTTCCTGATACTGCTGGCTCCCCTTACTTCTGGAATCTGATCTCTTTTTGTTTTCTTGGTACTAGTCTTTCATGGTTCTCCTACTTTTCAAATTATGACTCCATCTTTGTCTTATTTACTTGGTGATCATCATTCATCCCCTCCTCTATCCAAAACTCTTAACCTTTTTCTCTTCTTCCTCCCATTATGACATCATTAACTCCCAGGAATTAGTCATTTCTTCTCAGATGACTAAAATATCTATATATTAATATGTCTGTAGATATGTCCCTGATCTTTTCCTGAATTCCAGTGTCACCTCAACTGCTTATTGTAGGGTTCTACTTGATCATCCCATAACTATTTCAAACTCAACATATTCCAAACAATAAACTCTATCTTACCCTCCTAAACCAATGTTCCCTCCAACTTCTTAATCTCTGCAAAGGATTTCAACATTTTCTATTCTCTGAAGTTTACAACCTTGGAGTCATATTTGACTCTTCACTGGTCAGAGTGGAGTGGAGAACTAGGAAAAATGGATAGAAGTTTCAGAGAGATAAATTTACACATTATCAATCACTTAATAAGCATTTTTAAACACCACTGTATGTTGGTCACTGTGCCAAGAAAAATCTTTCAAAAATATCACACAGGAAATACAAAGGGATGGGGTGAAATTTATGGACCTAATTAAAAAAGAACTTGTGGAAAATATGTGACTACTACTTTCTCAGAGTCAACATATAATAAGAGATAATGAGTGAAGATGTGAAGAAGTATTGAGTGAATGATCTGGAAGAGTATCTGAAAGAAGTCATGATTGGTGCCCTTAATTTCTCCACCAAAATAGTAAATAAAAGTGTCTACTTGTTGTGGGAGGTAGGCGGCAGAATTGAAGATTTGAAAGTTTTAGAGATTTTATGTTAGAAGATTAGAGATTAGAAGAGGAGATTTTAGAACAGCTTCTGAAAGAAATGAGATAATCAGTAGAGGGAGAATTAAAGTTTTGTGATATGATAAAGGATCCAGTTAAAGTGAATTTGTCATGGGATCATTTAGTATAATCAAAGGTATAAACAATCCTGTGGTTAGCTAATATAATTAGATTGATGCTGATAGACATGGAGACTAGGGTGGTAGACAAAGACAGATAAAAAATGAACCGGGTAGTGAATTCCTGGATAAGGAGAATAAATAAAGAAATCTTAGAGAAAAATAACTTCTTACATGATGATGATGATGATGATGGTAAAATATGGATCTAGAAGCTTGAGAGAAGGTGCAGGCAGTATTTGGAGTATATAAATAGAGAGCGTTGTAAGATAGAAAGATTATAAAAAGAAAAGAGAAAATGGAAAGTAGAACATTTGTATTCATCTTCAATAAGGGAAAGGACTGAGGATTATAAGATTTTGCTGGTAGGGAATAGCAAGAGAAACCTTTTTTTTTATCTTGTGAAGATTGAATCTTAGGAATAAAGGCATGAAAGGAATGAGTTTGAGAGGCATAGGACTAGAAGAACAATTTTTTTAGGGGTGTTACCTTCCAGGGGGCAGTTCCGTGGCATAGTACATAGAATTTTGGCCCTGTAATCAGTAAAACTTAAGTTCAAATTCAGTATCAGAGATTTACTGACTGTTTAATTCTGGACAGGTCACTTAACCCTGTTTGCCCCAGTTTCTCACACCTGTAAATGAACTTGAGAAGGAAATGGCAAACCACTGCACAGTACCTTTGCCAAGAGAAACCCAAATGGAATCGTGAAGAGTTGGACATATCTGAAACAAGTGAGCAATAATATAATATATATTTTAAGGACATCTAGGTGGTATAGTGGATAGAGCACTGACCCTGGAGTCAGGAGGACCTGGGTTCAAATTTAGCCTCAGGCACTTAATAATTACCTAGTTGTGTGACCTTGGGCAAGTCACTTAACCCCATTGCCTTGTACATATATAGTATCTGTGTATATGTATATTTATGTATGTAAATGTATATATATATATATATATATATGTGTGTGTGTGTGTGTGTGTGTGTGTGTGTGTGTGTGTGTGTGTGTGTGTGTATGCATTCCTCCATGGGAATGTAAGTTCTTTGAGAAAAAGTACCATGTCTTCCATCTTTTTTAGCTCTTTCTCTCACCACTATCCCTCTTCATATACAAGGTCTAGCACAATGTTTTGCAAATGAGTGCTTAATAGCTACCTGTTAAATATTCCTAGAATGTTAGTGCTCAAAAGAACCTTCAAAGGGATCTAATCCAGTCCCCTTGATTTACAGATGACACCAAGCCCCAGAATGTTGGTGGTCTTTCCCAAAGATTACACAATGAAACTTCAACTAGAAATAGTTGAAGATAATAATGCTTTATAATGATTTACATTAATCCAATGGCATGTTTCAAAAGTCACTAAAACAGGACTATTAAATAATTGTAATTGGCTCTCTGCATCTAATAAGTATTTTGGAATAGATGAGAATTTTCTTTAGAGATTCCAATTTCCCTTTCTTTCTTCTTCCATTTCCCTCCACTCATCAAGAATGTTCTCCCTGGCTTACTTCCCTTCTGCTGGTATGGAACACATCCAAAACACTCTTAATGTGTTATTGATGTCACAAGATGTTTTCAAAAAGCTTACTCTAAATGTTGTGGTGGGGATTTTTCATTCATTTAAGGACTTTGACAAATTGATTCCTAAAATATTTTAAAGATTCTATTCTATAATTATTTGGCATGTGTTATCTTGCTTAGAGAGCTACTATATTTTAAAAGGATTTCAAGGAAGCAGAAATGTTTACAGCCAAGAAATCTAGTTCTTAATAGTGAAATTTTAGTCATTGTGGTACCTGTATAGAGGAGATATTTTTCCATAGAGGTTGAGTCGACAGTCTAACATCCCTCCACATTTGCCATGTAGGCAACTTCACAACTTGTTCTTGTTAATAATTTCATCCTGATTAATATGGAACTTTTTTACCTCCCCCCACATTAATAGTGCCCTTAGCTGATGGATCTAATTGAATTCCATTTAACTGTACAACTATACAACAGTCATGTAACTTGCCTAAGCCAGCAGCAATTAATAAGTTAACAAACTCCCCTACCTGCCTTCAAGCTGTGTTTCCCAAATTCTCATCATAGACTTTTACAAACTTTTCTGTTAACCGGCTTCACAGGTTTAGGCATAATGAAAAGACCTTTGAATTGTTATCAGGAAAAAATTTTGAAAATTACAAAATAATCATGATTGTTACTGATTCAATTTTTTAAAAAGAAACCAGGAATTGATGACGGTCCTAAATACTATTTGCATATGTATAAAAAATAAAATAAACATACACTCTTTGTTTAAGTGAGAGTCCAAGGCCAAGTGTTCTATTTGATGAGGCATATGTATAATCACAAAAAAGACCCAAATATTTCTTAACTCTCATAAGCAAAATAAATAAATAAATACAACTGAAAGGGAATGGAAGATAGGTTTTTTTTGGGGAAAATCAACAATTTTTCCCAAATTGAGAGGTTAGAAGAGAAATAAATGTTCTTTAGATTAAAACTTTAAGCTCTCACCTTTAGAAAAAATTTTATTTCCACTTTATGAAGACCCCATAGGAGTCTAAAGCCTGAATCAGCTTTTATGAAACTGAATGTATCAAACTGAGATGCTCTCAGTGGGCAGATCATTTGAAGCTGGTGCTGCCAGAGAGGAGTCACATGTCTTTTTAGAAACGTTTGCATTTTAGAAAACTGTCTTTTTCCTTTCCTCCCCCTCCCCCATTACTAAATTGTGGAGTTCTCAGACCTTGCAACTCACCGGGAAAAGTAAAAGCTGTATGTTTCTGAGGTCTTTTGTGTATGTGTATATAGGTGTGGAAAGAAACCATAATGTGTGAAAACATTAGCATTACCCATAACCCAAATATATCTCCCAAACTAAGATCAATTTTGGCTTGGGAATGCTGGGAAGGAATGTGATAAAATTTGCCATTTTGGGCTATATTACCAGGGTAATAGGGGTGAAATTATTTGTTGTTTGACTATTGGTTAAAATATCTTTTGTTGAGAATAAAGATATATGCTTAAAACAAGAAATCCTTGAAAGAAAGCACAGGGGCAGTCCTTGACATTTTTATCACTCCTGTCAGGTTTAAACTCTTTGTGAGCAATTCATCAAGCTATCAATAAGCATTTATTAAAGCACTAAACCAAGCACTGAGGATAGATAACACAAACAAAAAAATGAAATAGTCCCTGCCCTCAAAAAAGTATATTCTATTAGGAATACAAAAATGTATAAAACATACAAAATAGAAGATAGATGATAGATTATAGATTGATGACAGTCTAGAAAGGATAAATAGAATAGAGAAATAGGAGAAAATGGAGAGAGGAAAGGAGGAGGGAGATAGAGTAAAAGTAGGAGAGCTAGAGAAGGCAGAGATGAGGGAAGGGATGACGAGGGAGAGAGAGAGAAGTAAAGAGAAAGAGAGAGAAAGAAAGTGACAGAAAGAGGCAGAGGTAGATAAGACAAAGAGAGATAAAGACAGAAAAATACATAGAGAAAGTGAAAGAAGGGGAGAGAGAGAAGAGAGTGAAGAAGAGGGGAATGAGATACAGAGAGAGGGGGAAGAGAGAGAGAAGAGGAAAAGAGATTAATAGAAAGAGAAGAAAAAGAGGCAGAGGTGGAGAGACAGAGACACTCAGAGACAGAGACAGAGAGACAGGGAGAGATGGAGACAAAAAGACAGAGAGAGAGAGAGAGAAATAAAAAGAAAGAAAGAAAGAGAGAAAAGCAGAGAATGGAAAAAAAAGAGAAAGACAAAGAGAAACAGAGATAGACAGAAACAGAGAGAGCACTCAAGTATTTCTGCCTTCCAGGTCCAGTGCTAAGTTTTGAGTGAAGGTACTTGCACTAAGGAAAAGGCAAGAAAGTCCTAAGTAGATAATATTTGATTAGAACTTTAAAGTTCAAAGTTCTAACAGTTAGAAGTAAGGAGGGAGTACATTGCTGGCATGGGGAACAGAAATCCAATGCAAAGACAGGAGGAGAGAGTAGATATCTTATAAAAGGAAAAACAAAACAAATGAACAAAACAAAACAAAAATGAGGCCAGTTTGGCTGAACTGAAAGTTGCATTAAGAGAAATAATTTGCTATTGTTCAATTGTCTTTCCATTGTTGGTACATTAATCATACAATGTCCTACACATCTTAGACACTTATTAGATGTTTGTTGAACTTATTATATGTTATTTCTGACATCTAGAAATAATTCTTGAGAGCAGCTATGGAAGAAAATCATGACAACAGAATAATAATAATGATGTTCAATGTTGGGCACTCCTGTTTCACAAACCCTTTCCTCATATCAAAGGTATTAAAGAGTCATTACTAGTATCATTCCATGTATTATAAAAGATGTTGAATAAAATTCAAAGATGTAAAATAACCTGTCCCAAATCACGCAATTCCTTAAAACATTAGACATGAACTCAAATCTTTTGCTACTATATAGTCTTGCTTCCCTTATTATCTAATCAGGATTATGAATATATGTAAAAATTCTAAAATTATTTCCTAAAATTATCTTAAAAATTTGGAATGGGGTATTCCCTATATGATAATTGCAGCTTCCAGACCTATGACTGAGCATATAAATTCTAGGGGACTTACTGAGATAAATAAGGTTCAGTGATGTCAGTTTCTTAGAGAATATGGATGACTTAAAGTCTAGTTTTCTAAATCCAAGTCCAGTGCTCAAGTGACTATGTCATGTTGCATAATTATTTAGGGTCATCTCATTTTAAATACTGTTTGGTTCACAGTATTAACTGCCATATTTTTATAAATAACCTTGGTATTTCTTTCAGAATCTATCAGCAACTCAAAATGTCTGGAATGTCATATTGAACTTAGAAGTTTGAATTAAACTACTCAACCACTGTTTCAAAGAATTAAACTTGACTTTCTGAGCTACCGCCTGGGAATGCTCAGCCCTAGCTCCAACCTTTTGCAGCACAAAAGATAGAAGATAGGACATTTTAATTTTATTTTACAGCTATAATAACATCCATCTAGACACATTTCTTCCACCTTCGCAACATCATACATTTCTACACTGTGTTTTTGTGCTCTGCAGCAGTATGATAAAAACTCTGTTGGGACAGAAAACCCCACTAAAGAATTCTAGGATCCTTCAGGAGTTCCATCACTAGTAGACACTCACTTTATTCACTACTACATTTCAAGTGCTGTTCTTTACTGACAATTCTGTGTCTTGTCTTTAAAAATAATTAATCCAGAGAGGAAATGCCAAACTATAGATTCCTGTGTTGGCTATGTTTACTAATATCACATTTTGGTTTGGGTATTATGATTGTCTCATGAAGTTTCATATTGAGTTAATTCTTGCCATTTTACATCTTTAGCAATAGTTATCAATACCTTTTTTGCCCACATTAAAAGTCCCACCCTGCAATCAGAGAGCCTGAATTTGGTCACTTGAGTAAACTTTAAAGATATACTTCTTTTCCTCACCAATTCACACATCTATTTCCAAAAAGATTTTAGAACCAATTTTAGCTGAGAAATTCAACTATCAAATTGATTAGGTTGGAGCTATTAGAATTAGAGAGAGAAATTTATAGAGTTTGTCTAGGTGTACAAGGACACTAGCTTTAATTCTAGTGAAAGAATTAATCTTGCTTTGCTTTCTTTAATCTCTTATTTCTTGTTCAGTAATTTTTCAGTCATGCTTACTGACTTTTGATGATCCTATTTAGGGTTTTCTTGGCAAAGATGCTGGAGTAGTTTGTCATTTTCTTTTCCAGCTTGTTTTACAGATGAGGAAGTTGAGGCAAGCAGAGTGAAGTGACATGTTTGGTGATACAGCTTGTAAAGATCTGAGGCAATACTTTAACTCCAAAAATCTTCCTGACATCAAATCAATACTCTATTCACTATATCACCGAAGTGACCAAATTCAAATCATTCAATTCCACTGACTCAAAGATAGCTCAGGCTATAAGTTATAGCAAGGTTCAAATCACTGCTTTTTCATTTGCTACTAAATCTTTCTAAGCCTTAATTTTCTCATCTATAAAATGAGGTGGTTGTACCAGATGACCTATTAAGACACTTCCAGCTATAAGGCTATATGTGATTTTGTGACTTCCCATACTTACAAAATCATATTATAATATTCTCATGTCTGAATTCAATTTCTCCTTTGTAATGGTTAGCTTTCACTCTTCTATTGGGCAACTCCCACTGCAGATGTTGTGCTAATTGGCCATCAGGAATGCTGAGAGTTACAAGAAATAACATTATAAGCCTGAAACCATGATGTTTTTTAGAAATTATCTAACATCTAATACCTAAAAAATAAGACTAGTTTTAATCATTAAGTTAGGCAACCATGTTCAGTTGTATCAACATGTGGATAACATTGGTTTCCCTTTGGAAATATTGAAGATAATGTAAGGTTCCCCATCACCAGATTCAGTCAGGAGTATTGAAAGAAACTCCTTTAGAGACTATGGTTAACAAGCTCAAGGTAAAAGAGTATTGCAGTCAGATGTAGGATATCAGTCCTCTGCTTATCACATAGGACTTACATTGATATGTTATAGGTCTTTAAATAATTTCTCTATTTAGAAAATCCACCATCATGCAATGGCTAGTCTTGGATTTCTATAATGGCATTGGATCATTTTAATAGTATGATTATTGCTATATGCCTATTAATATTTCTTAATAATTGAACTGAAGCTTATAATGATGTGACTAATAATGCTATTATCTAGATTTAGAAGTTGATGATTGTTTGGGGCTGAACACAAATTGTTCAGAACCTTCATGACTGCAGCCAGGGATAATCGGGATGCACAGCAGCAGCCGAATGTGAACCCAGCCATTTGTTTTCCAGCCAATCTGATTTAGGTGTAATTCATATTATAGTAATGAGCTCTCTAAGTCCCCTCCTTCATGAAGACTTTGTTCTCAGTGAAGGACAAAAATATTTCTGAGATCACATGGACCAGTTTCTCAAAGGGTACTTTTCTTTGCCAAAGCACGGATGAAAATGCATGCCTTTGTCATAAACCCAACTCTTCAATCTCTCTAATCGTCATCTTTCAATGCAACAAAAAACTGCAGCTTACGAAAATGAAGATAATTATTTGAAGTAAAAAGTTATTTTGGTCAAAGAAATGTTTACAGGCTATTTCTATTGCTAATAATCTTTATTCAAAAATTAAGAATTAAAAAATAGAATTGCACCTAGGGAAGAAATGGGAATCAGAGACAAGTTTCTATTAATAAGACCTTCCAATATTACAAAACTGGATTTTTAAAATATCAAAATAGATATCTAGGCTAAGAAAAAATGTCACTGGCATTTATGAATATTTGTAATTATCCAAAGTTAACAAAGGGCATTTTTCAATCTGAATGGGTGCCATTTAACAAATTATTTTTTCTGCTTGTTTGATTAATATTTTTTCATTCAGTCACTTATCATGTAACCTTTATTCTGCTGATATACCTTCAAAAGTAGAAACAATAAAACAATGATAATTATTTTGAAATATGTATGTTCTATTTTGACTCACATTCTGGCATATGTACCTAAATATAGAAATCATCATAATAATGTAATATACTGCTAAATTGTTTTCTCTTAACTAAAACTCTTTATCATATTAGTGATCAAAATTCTCCCTATCTTCATGAATCATCTCAAATTCAGTCTGTTCCATATCATCTTCACTGACCACAAGTCTAGCTTCAGGATTTTTCCCTTTTTTTATAGTACTTGTCTGAAACAACCAGTTGCTAGGTTACTTTGTATTGTTAGCTGTAATTTTGTAGTTATATCAACTCGACAATAAGAAGGCTTCTCCTTTTTTTACCTGCTCTGGTACCTCATCAGTGCCTTGAATACATCAAGTATTAATGGATAGAATGGCATATTAATATCACAAAAAAGGAAAAATCAAGGTAGGAACAAAATATTACTGATAATAGAAGATTCCTTATCAGTGGAATCAGTGAGTGGTATTGAAAGAAACTCCTTTAGAGACTATAGTTAACCAGCTCAAGTAAAAGAGTATTGCAATCAGACATAGGATACCAGTCCCCTACTTAATAACATGTGACTAGTCATTTAACATATTTGTGCCCTGATTTGACCATCTGAAAATGGGAATTAAAGACATGTTCATATGGTTTTCCATGTCCTAGTTTGAAGAGCTAAGACTCTAAGTGCCTCTACATTGAGAATGAAATAGAAGCTCCACATGTGGAATTGATAATTGTGTTTCCTCAGTATAATTTTTTTCTATATAGTAGCTGAATATTTTCTCTTTGAAACAGACATAACAGCAAAAAAGGATAAGGGGAAAAAACTTTACTAAAAACTATTCTAGATGCTACTGAATTGTCACTAAAAGCCAAGAGATAATTAAGGATACTTTAGCAAGATGGTGACCACTCTGCTACTCATAAACCTTCAATAATAACAGTACCCACCCAACTCCTTAACTTGACATTTAAGATTCTATATTTGCTGGCTCCCACTCACCTTTCCATATATTACTCATATGACTTTCTCCTTGCACACTTTAGTTTCTCATCAAACTGAACTCTTGCCTAGGTTCAACACTTCATTTCATCATCCATGCATATACATAAGTCATCCACTAAACCTAGAAAGCACCCTATCTCAGAGGCCTCCCAGAATCCTTGTCTTCCTTTTAATAGTTCTGGGACTGCCTTCTCAAGAAGGAGGACTTCTCTCTCCATCCCCTATCCCAGGAAGTGATCTCTCCTTCAATTTGTCTTGCATCATAGGTATTACTCCCAGTAGAATGTAAGTTTCATAAAAAAAAAATTGTTTCATTTTTGCATCTAATACATTGCCTTGCAAAGAGTAGGTATTAAATTTTATGGGGTGAATTAAAATGAATCAATGGCATTTACTAAACTCAGAACATAGTTAAAAGCTGAAAAGAGTCAAGGAAAAATGTGCTTATCATTATTGTTAGATTGGAATCAGCAGCATGTGATTCCTCTAGCCTCAGAATTCTCTACAGACCGTTATATCTGACTCCATCTTAAATTCATAATCTCCAAAATACAGAGGGGCTGGGGACACTCAGAAAAGATATAGCGTGGAACTGGTTTGTATGTATTTTTGACCATTCTGGCTTCTATTTCTCCTTCATAGGCTGTCTCACTCATTTTAAAATATAAAGTGCTAAACCTTTCTCTGTTACTGTTGTTTGATAGACAGAGATGGAATCTTTCTAGTGTCTTAGATGATATATAGATCAGAGCAACCAGAATCATTTTTATACAATCATTTACACAACATTATTATGTGCCAGGCATGCTACCAAGCATTTTAAAATTATTATCTCATTTCATCATCATAAAAACCCTAAAACTGGGTACTGTTATTATCTTCATTTTACAGATGAGGAGACTAAAGAAAATAGGTGTTAAATGACTTGGCCAAGGTCACACAGCTAGTAAGCACACTGAGGACGTTTGGACTCTGGACTTTTAGACTTTGGGTTCAATATTTTACCTTGCTATTCCAACTAGCAGACTTTTAAGTATAGTAGCATTGCTAATTTTGGGGGGTTGTTAATTAGCTTTAAAATGACTCAGTTTCTGGATTTTGTTTAGTAATAAGATTTCAGATTATAATAGTATGCATAAAGATATAATGACTACAATAATTCCTGCTTTTGCTTTAATCTGAAAAGGATAGATGTTGGTCAGCCCTACAGGTTTCTTGGACAGTTGTCAAAACAAAGGATGTGATACTTTCTCATTCAAAGTAAATGTACTACAATCAGGTTTCAGTCAGTGGGTGCCACAGTAGGGCTAGCCAAAGCTCACTCCAAAGTTCAAGCTATCTTTACAGAGGTAGAGAATAATGGATGAGGAATATTTAACACACTCATACCGAGTTAAAGTTCAACTGAACTTCTTCATTCATCCTCCTGCCCTCCACCCAATTTTTGTTCTTTGTTATAAAGGTTGTCATGATGGGAGGGTGAATAGCAAGATATATTAAAGAAATAAATCACACATAAAAACCAAAATATATCAATTTGAATTTTTATTTTAAAAGCGAAAGAATGTCAAAATTTCAAAAGAAATATTTAGCACTAAAAATGGAAAATAATTGATGTGGCCACAATAATAGCATATTTTGGATATGGGATATTTACTCATTCTTACCCCTTTCTCTTACAAGGAAGATATTTTCCCATTCAGAAATCATACGATTATAGAGCTAGAAGAGAGCTTAGAGCTCATCATTTCTGAATCTCACATCTTAAAATGAGGAAACCAGGGACAGTTAGGTGGCTCAGTGAAGAGTGTCCCGGGAGTCAGGAGGATCTGAGTTCAAATCCATTCTCAAACATTTAATAATTGCCTAGCTGTGTGACCTTGGGCAAGTCACTTAACGCCATTGCCTTAAATAAAAATGAATAAATAAATCAATTTTTTTAAAAAAAATGAGGAAACCAATGCTCAGAAAGAAAGTTAAAAAATAATTTTTCCAAGTCTACTCTTTCCCTCTTTTAACATTCTATATCAGTTTTCTCTCCCAGAAAAGTTATAGGTATGTACTTATGGACATATATGGTTTTTTATTTGTTAATACACATTTAAAAAGACTTTTGAACCTGGAAACTTTTAATAGATAAGACTATTTCCTGGCATATGGTTTTTGAAAATTTACTATTCCTGGAATAAATTTAAATCCCCTCTAGGGGACTTAAGCTTCAAAACTCTGGAACTATCACTCTGGAGCCTACATTATGATGCCTGTGTCCTGTGGTGGCCTCAGACATATTAAATATTCTATCCTATTCATTTCCAGAATCACAGATTTTGAGTTTTAGAAGGGAGTTATCTAGTCCAACCCATAAATGAACATGTAGCCCTCTAGCTTCGACTTGAAGATCACCTAAGAAAAGGAATCACATTCCAGAATATTTTTTTCCTTTTTCTGGAATCTAATTATTTGAGATGTTTTTCTTCTATTATACTAAATTTTTCCTTTTTTTTGCAACTTCTATTCTTTGTTCCTTGTTTTATTCTCTGGGGACAAACAGTACATATCAAATCTCTCTTCTACTTGACAGTTCTTTGAATACTTAAAGATAACTCTCATATTCCCCTAAGTATTTCTTTATCCATGTTAAATATCCCTAGCACTTCAATGCACACTCATATGGCTTGACCTCTAGAGCTTTCATCAACCTAAAAGGCTTGGCTGCCTTCCTTTAAAAATTCTTTCACTTATTAATGTCCTTAAATTGTGGTACCCCAAAAGAAACACAATATTAGGACAAAGTAGAATGAGACTATTAAGGTTCTGTTCCTAGAGGCCATTTGCTTCAATGTAAACTATAAATGCAATATATTTTTAGTTGATGCTAATTCATATTGAAGGTTGAAGGTTGAACTGCAAGTGCTAAAATTACCATTTTTTATTCAGAACTGACTTTTTCATATTAAAATATAAGAGTTTTATTATTATTGAATCCAATATCTTAGATTTACTCCAATGCTCCAATTATTCAAATTGTTTTGTATTCCAATTCTGTTAAAGAATTTATTAGTTTTCACTTGGTTCTATGTCATCAGAAAATTTTATAAGCATAACATTTATGACTTTGATGCATATTTTAAACTCCACAGGGCCTGGCAATGAATACTGGATTACTTGACTAGAGAACTACTAGGAAGTTGACACTGAAAAACTACTCATTAAGGTCAAACCTCCAAGCAGTTTGATATACATTTAATTGAATTATTATCTAAACCATAGTTTCTATCTTCTCCATAAGAAGAGTACATAATAATTCATTTAAGAAAAAACTTTGGAAGATGGTGGAGTAAAGACAGGAATTCTCACAGACTTTCCCCATACCATTCTAAATCACTTTAAACAATGACTCTAACCAAATTCTAGAGTGGCAGAACCCACAGAAAGACTGAGTGAAACAATTTTCTAGCTAATGGCAATCTGGAAGATCTGAAGGAAAGGTCTGTTACATTGGGGTCAGACAGAGCCCTAGTGCAGTCTGGGCACCAGGTCACTCTGAAGGAAACTGACTGCAGCCAGCCAGGCACAACCCCCAGGATGCCCCCTGGGGGCACTTGAGAGCATGACAGTGGGGCAGTTTCCAGACCTGTCAACCCAAGGATTGCCAGGGACAACTTGGAAGATCAATGGGAAAACTCTGCTACGCTAGAGTGATCATGCAGCCCAGGCCAACCCTGGGTCATAGCCCAGGCCAGCCCAGGTCTCAGCACAGACCCAGCCCCAGGAACCAGAAACAGGTCTGGGAGCCACCAAGCAGCTGCTTCCAGAGAACTCAGCCCACAGACAGTAAGGGGTCTGAGAGACTACAGAGTCTCTTTGCTACCCCTGAGGCAGGACCTGTTGCTTCATCCATACTCAGATCCAGGTAACAGTCTGGGGCCCCAGTCTCAAGAAAAGAAGTTTTACTTCCATAGCAGAGCAGGAACTCTCTTCACAGTTCCAGGGCAGAGGGGAATTTTTGTGGTCATCCACAAACAAGACAAGACACAGGAGGGAGATGAATATGAAGGCATAATATATTTTAAAGATGGAATTAATGGGCAAAAAAAAAGAATTTACTGGGAGAAAGGGAAAGGATAGTTGGAATGGACTGGTTATTTGACTTAAATGGGGCAAGAAAAAACTTTTATAATAGAGTGGAAGGAGGAAAGGTGAAGGGGAATGAGAAAGCCTTCATTCTCATAAAAAATGGACCAGATAGGAAACGACATACACACTTAATAAGGTATATAAATTCATTTTACTCTAGAGGAAAAAGAAGGGGAAGGGCATGAGAGAAAGTGGATGGGAGAGAGGTGGGGGAGGGGGTTGAGACAAATTACACTAATGTCCATCTGTGGCTGATTAGACCAGTATGAGTTTGAAATGCTCTTCCAAAGGTGGACACAAATAGTTCATTGTGAACAACTGAGGTGGATACTCTAAACTTATGAATGTCATGTTTCCTTTGAGCTGCTTCAATTCTGCCTTCCTCATAGAGTTCAACACCCTCACTGAGGAGAGCACACCATGCTGGATGGTCCTATGCCACTTTCTCCCAGGATTTACAATCAATTCCAAAGATCTTCAATGAAACCTTCAGATTATCTCAATATTGCTTCTTCTGATCCCCTTGTGAATGCTCTCCATAAAATAGTTCTTTTGGCAAAGCATGCATCTAGCATTCTAACAACATCTTCAGCCAATCATAGTTACACTCTTTGTAGTAATGTTGGAATGCTAGGTAGTTTAGTTCAAGGAAACTATCTCAGTATCTGGTATCTTCTCCTGCCAGGTAATCTTCAGGATCTTCCCAAGACAATTTAAATGGAAGTGATTCAGTTTCCTGACATGGTGCTGGTAGACTGTCCAGGTTTTACAAGCATATAGCAATGAGGTGAACACACCAGCTCTGTAGACCTTTAATTTGTATCTAGTCTCTCCCACACATTCTTTTGGAAACTCTCAAATACTGAGTTCGCTCTGACAATGAGTATGTCAACCTCACTGTAACTGTATATCTTCCTGGAAAGAACATTGCCAAGGTAAATGAACTTGTTCACAGTACTCAAAACTTCTTCATTTGTTGTAATTGATGACTCCACATATGGATGTTGTAGTGCTGGTTGATAGAGCACCTGTATTTTCTTAGTGTTCTTAGGACCAAAATTAGCATAAGTAGAAAAAAATTGATCCATATTTTGTGGCATCCCAGCATCAGAGGCTGCATTGAGGGCATAATCATCTACAAACAGAAGATTATGCACCTACACTCTCTCACTTTGGTCTTGGCTTGCAGCCTTTTCAAGTTAAGAATTTGCCATGGTTTCTGACCTTGAGGCCATGTTCATCCTCAGTGAAGGAATTTGATATTATGCCTGAAAAAAATCATGCTTAAAAAGTATGGGAGTGGGGTGGCTAGGTTGCACAGTGGATAGAGCACTGGCCTTGGAGTCAAGAGTACCTGGATTCAAATCCGACCTCAGATACTTAATAATTACCTAGCCATGTGGCCTTGGCCAAGCCACTTAACCCCATTGCCTTGAAAAATCTAAAAAAAAAAGATGGGAGTAAGAACATATCCTTTTTTTTACTCTACTGGTGACTGGGAAATCTTGAGAGAATTGTACACTATCCAGAACCTGGGCATACATGCTGCATGAAACTGATGGATAATACTGATGAAGTTCTTCAGGCAACCTAATTTTGACATAATTTTCCATAAACCCTCATGGCTGCAGCTATCAAAGGCCTTGGTCAAATCTACAATTATTGTATGAGGACCTCTGTTCTGGCATTTTTCCTGGAGTTGTCAGGCAGCAAACACCATCTCAACTGTATCTTGACCCTTTCTGAAGCCACACTGGCTCTCAGGAAGTTGACTGTCTTCCAGTGAAGGATTGGTTTTATGAGAAGGACTCTGGCAAGAATCCTACCAGCAATGACTAAAAGAGGTTATGTAGATGATAAAAGAATGGGAAAAATCATGGGAGATGGTAGTCAGATATAACATGCTTTTGAGGAAGAACAGGGTGAAAGGAGAGAGAGAAAGACTAGAATAAATGGGGGTGAGGAGGAATAGAATGGAGAGAAATACAGCTAGCAATAGCAACTATGGGACAAATATTGAGACAATTTCTCTGATGGACTTATGATAAAGATTGCTATCCATCACAATGATAAAAACAGTATCTAAATTCAGATTGAAGCACAAAAAAACCTTTTTTTCAAAAAAAACTTTGCTAAGCTATGTCTATAGTATTTTGTCATATACTAATTTAGCAACCTTGTCAACAAAGGTTTATGATTAGTCTATCATGGCATGTTCTTTATGAAGACAGACTGACTGTTTTTGTAGTTATTACTTCCTACTTAGAGTTTTACTAGACATGTTGTTAAAATCCTTTTTAGAGTTTCCCCAAGAAGCAAAGTCATGCTTATTGACATAATTTGACCACTGTATTTTTTCTTTTTAGAGAAGCAGAATATACATTTACCTTTATTCAATCTTGTGATATCTCTTCTGTTTTCCATTATTTTTAAATACAGCTGGCAGTATTCAGTAATCAAACCTATTAATTCTTTCAAGTAACAAGGAGAAAGTTTATCTGTGCCTGATGACTGAAATTCATTATAAATTACTCTATTATTTTATTTTTTCCGTCTTGGGTATCAACTCCCTGTGAGTCATTTGGTTCTCATATTTCTCATAAAAGTCTTTATTGTTTGAAAAGAAAAACAAAACAGGCAAAATAAAATAAACATTGAGCAAATCTGTCTTCTCTGATAATAGTTATCATCATTATATATAAAACTTAATCAGAAATCCTATCCCTTCCTTGATCCTCCTTTTTTCCCCCAATAGAGTGAGCAAAACCTTTTTGGTTTGCTTTATGTTTCCTAACTCCTAAATTTTAGCCTCTCTCTGATTCCATTTTTATGGGACCTTACATTTCTTATTCATTTTGTTTCCTGGACTTGATTAAAAGTTAGTGTTTTTTATCTAAATTGTTTGAATTATGGTATCATGTTGTGGGAGAGATATTAGACTGACTAACAAATTGAAAGTTTACGGAGCCATTGTGCTGACCTCATTGTTTTCTTACCGAAAACTGGACAGATTACCAGTCCCATGCCAAGAAATTGAATCACTTCCATATAAATTGTCTTAGGAAGATTCTTAAGATCACACTGGTTCTTTCTCAAGCTAAACTGCCAAACATTCAAATGTTACTATGATGGACTTGTCATGCTGTTTGAATGCCAAATGTACCTTTGCCAAAAAGACTATTTTTTATGAAGAACTCACACAAAGCAAATCACAGAGCGGAGTCAGAAGAAGTGATATAGGGATATCCTGAAGGTCTCTCTTAAGACTTTGGAATTAATTGTTCAGCAAAGGAGACAATAGTACAGTACCACCCAGCATGATGTGCCCTCTTTGAGCAAGGCAGAATGGAAGCAACTTAAAGGAAATGTGAGATGTGTAAGTTTAGAGTACCTACCCCAAGTGTTCATTGTTTGTGTCCAACCTATAGTAGAACATTCTGAGTTCATATTAGTCTGATCAGTCAAAGTTGGACATACTACAACTTGTTTTTAACATAGTGACATCATTTTGGTCTTCTTTGATAACCAAGAACAAGAACTAAACAATTTCAGTTATTTCAATAAATGGTAGTTTGGTATTATATTCTTTCAGGCAAACTTTGCACTATTTTGCTGTACCTAGTTTTACTTTGTCCTGTTCTAAGCCTGATAAAATTTGACAACAATCATTCAGTCAATAAATAATAATTGAGAATCCACCCTGGGCCAGGTACTGTGCCAAGCACATAGAATACAAAGAAAGGCAAAAAGATATTCCTTGTTCTTAAGGACCTCTCCTAATGGGAGAAGACAACATGCAAACCACCATATATATTATTTTTATGTATTCATCTCATTTGTAGATATGTTTATTTATGTATTGTTTATCAAGTGTATATATCATGTATATTGTGTTTATCACATAAGCACATATCATATGTAAATATATGTACATAAGTATATATATATATATATATATATATATATATATATATATATATTGCAATTAACAGAAGGAAGGCACTAACTAGTATTAAGGAGAAGCAGAAAAGAATTCCTGTAGAAGTCAAATTTTAACTGGTACTTAAAGGAAACCAGGGAAACCAGGAAGCAGAGATGAAAAGGGAAAATATTCCAGGCCAGAGAGAAACAGCTGAGTAGGGAGATGAAGTATTATTGTTGTTTCTTGTTTGTTTTTGAGGAACAACAAGGAAGTCAGTATTGTAAATTATAGAGTATGTAGGGAATAGAGAAGTTAAGATTAAGGCATAAGAAGACTGGAAAGGTAAAGGGAGACAGGTTATGAAGAACTCTGAATGCCAAATAGAAGATTTTATATTTGATTCTGGAAACAATAGGGAGCCCCTGGAGCTTGTGGCATATTTGTGTGTGTGTGTGTGTGTGTGTATGTGTGTGTGTGTGTGTGTGTGTGTGTGTGTGTATGTGTGTGTGTGTGCAGAGAACCAGAAAGACATAGTGATAGAGACAGAGAGGCAAAGCACAAGAGAAAGCCAGAGAGAAAGAAATGGTTAGATCTGTGATTTAGAAAGATCACTTTGATAGCTATGTGGAGGATGCCCTGGAGTTGTGAAAACACTTGTGACATTAGCATTAGCCCAAGTATGAGATGAAAAGGGATTTTTGACTGTATTCTTTCCTTTTAGTATGTATATTTGCCTTTATTCAATCTTGTAATATCTCTTCTGTTTTCCATCCCAATGTTAAATTGGGGAGGGAAATATTAAAAAAAGATATTATGAACGCAAAATCAACAGACTTTGGCAACAAATTGAATATGGAGGATGGTGACAGAGAGTAAGGAACTGAACTTGAGATTCCTAGTTTCTGAGTCTGAGTAACTGGGAAGATGATGGCATATTCAAGAGTAATTAGGAAATTGGAAACAGGGAATGGTTTTGGTGAAAGATAATGAATTCAGTTTTGGACATTTTGAGTTTAAGATGGATATAGAACATCCAGTTTGAATTTTATATTAGAGGAAAAAAGGTTGAAGTCAGCAGAGATATTAGGGTTAGATAATTGCTATTACAGAATCATCATCACAGGCTTGATAATTTAATGATTGAAAATGGATGAGATCATCAAGTTCAATAGTTGAAAAGAAGAGTATCCAGAATAAAGTCTTTTAGGATAGTCATGATTACCAGGAGTAATCAGAAGGAAGAGCTAGTAAAAGAAAATGAGGAGAGTTCGGATGGATAGAAGGAGTAACAGAGATACAAATTAAAAAAAAAGTCCTAAAACCTAATGAAAAATGAGTGTCAAGGAGAAGAGAGTAATACACAATTTTAAATGCTATAGAAAAATAAATAAGAATAAGGATTGAGAAAAGGTTTTGAAATTAAGCAACAATTAAAGTCAGACAGAGCAGTTTCAGTCCCAGAACTGGCATTTCATGCTGTGTATCTTCAGACTATGAAGAGCATGGAATCAGGCCTTTAACAGTCAAGCTTGTAGTTAAACAGTTATACATCTGCCTTTCAAGGAAGGAAAATTGTTAATTCTTCAGAGAGGTCCTGCCACTGCCTTTGTGATGTCATTTCTTCCTTGGAATGTGTATGTGTATATAAGTGGTGCTTGTATGTAAACACATACACATATATAAGCATATGATTGAATATAATAGTTAGATATGTCACTCAGATGAATATAATAGATATGCCACTCAGAAACATCGGTATAGTTTCATTATGTCTTTAATCAGCAATAAATCATCCCAAGCATAATGGTCACAATGTTTGACTATATATTAATCTTTTATTATGTGATCATTCTTAGCATAAGAGATATCAAAAATATAAACCATTATTCTCATGAAGTTTACATAGGAATTGTGAAAAATGGGGTAAAATGTGAAAGAGCAATAATAAGCAAAAACCAGAATGTAATTAGATGTTAATTTATATAAAATATTTAGAATTACTTTATAAGTTTATATTTAAACTGAACTTTTAATTCTGGTCAGAAAATGAATATAAAGGGAAGACAGAAGAGCTTCACAGAAGGGAAATTGGAAAGTTGTATGACAAGAGCAAAGGACTGGAAATGGAAATAATCAGGAAACAGTATGACTAGAGCAGAGAACTCCAAGATGGAAAATAGTGAAAGATAAAAATCATGTAGGTAGGGGATCAGAGAGGGATGGAAAACCTTGAAGGTTAGAATGGCCAGTTCAGATGTTACACAGTAACAAATAGGGAGACACTGAAAGTGGTCCCCTACTAAAATTAATTATTGGAATCCAAATCAATCAGTGCTTAAGAACTCAATCCTTTTCCCTGCTAAGAAATAACTTTTATCATTTTCTGCCAGCTCTAGAAACACTAAGAAGTTGATGCTGGGCAAGCAATGACATGCTTTCCTATCCCCTATGTGAAAGTAGCCTATGGAGGAAAAGACAAAAGATGGTGTAGAATAGGTGGGACTTTCTTATTTCAAGAGAGTTTTGTCTTTCTTTTCCTTTAAATAACATTTTCAGAATGTATTCTGGCTTTAGTTTAAAGGGTAAGGGGATTTGGAATGAAAAGAAAGGAGGGGCATATTATTTGGTAAATTGCATTCATAGCTCACCATATGCTATTCATTTAAGTAAAACACATTTTAAACTAATTTTATTTGCATCTGTGCTACAAAATTTTCACTTTTAAATCAATATGCCTGCCAATAACCCACCTTCTAATTTTCTTTATAAATATACCTCTTTTCAGCTGTATATACAATGGTTTGGACCTTCTCTTCTTTGTTGAGCATGGGACTTATTATTTGTTTGCATTCAATTTACATCATTTGCATTCAATTTCATCACTGATATGTTTCAGATTAATATTTTCAAGAACAGTGGATTATCACTGATGAAATATATATATATATATATATATATACTAGTTACAGATTAACATGTACCTGAAGTTAAAGTTATGATGTGAAAGGATCTGTACTAATACTAGTTAAAAGACACACACACACACACACACACACACACACAAACAGACAGTGAAAACTAGCATTTATATAGAGATTTTCAGCTTACAAAGTGCTTTACAAATAGTATCTCATTTTATCAGCACAACAACCTATGGAGATGTATATTAATATTATTCCCATCTAACAAATAAGGAAACTAAGGCAGGCAGAGGTTAATTAATTTCCTAGGATCTCACAAATTATAGAAAATACAAGTTATAAGTATCCTAAACACTAGATTACATATCTGCTTCACAGTTGTAATTGATGTACATTTTCTAAAATAGGGGAAAGATAATATGAGATGTATGAAATAATGTCTTAAATGATTCTTTTCATTTTACTAATTCACATTGAAGCTCAAATTTCATCTTCATTTTCATTTACTCTTAAGCTGGTAATACTCTAATCAATTTGCTCTGACAAGAAACTACGAATTAGTTAGAAAATTACAACAAAATACTGTACAACACATACTATAGTTTTTGTTTCATATAATATTCTGTAAAACAAATTATAATCCCCAAAGTATGACTAAATAGAATCAAAGTTTGATATTATACTGTTAACTGTTGCATGGTATTTGCCCTTTCCTTTGGATAGGTGCATCATAAAAAGATACAACTACATAGCACTTAATTGATCTATAGTATAATCGACTGAAGAGTTTGTGTTTTTCTAAAGATCACCTCTATATTAATACACACACACACACACACACACACACAGACACATATATATAATTTTAACTATACCTTCAAAATTCATTGGCAACTTTTTCATCTTTTTCCCTAATGATATATGCAGGCTTAATTTAAATCTCACAAACTGGAAACTCACTAAGTCAGTCACCCCAAATGCAAGCCAAGATCATGTTCATTCCAGTAGGTCACAAAATCTCATTTTGGTAGACATGCATCGTCTGTGATAATGCCTTGATTAAAGTGACCCTAAAGGGCCAAATGTGCATTTGGTCTTTAGAAATAAGCACTCCTTTACTTTTGAACAAGTCAAGCAAGCAGATTTTTTATCAGTTCTCTCTTCCAACTAGAGCTAGGACTTTGGAAGCAGAGCTTTGCCAGGAAGTGAAGAACTAAAGTCGATCTGTAGTGCAGAAGAAAAGGAAATGTTTTCCTCTCACAGAAAAATAAAGCAACAAGATCGTAAATGCTATTCTAGTTTTTAATTACTGGGTGTGGATATATTAGAAGAAAAGGAGCCAAGGTTAAGAACCTGGCTCTATTATTTGCTATATGTGTGAACACTGGGAAGTTATTTAACATTGTGGTCCTCAGTTTTCTCATCTGTAAAATGGAACTGGATGGTGATCAAATACAATTCTAAAAGACTTGTGATGGAAAATACCATGCACATCCAAAGGAAAAACCTATAGTGTCTGAATGCAGACAGAAACAATCTATTTTTGCCTTATTCATTTATCTATTTATTTGTTTGCTGATTTGAGGGAGAGATTTCCTCATGATTTTCCTTTTTATTCTGATACTTTTTCCACAATATGGCTAATATAGAAATACGTTTAATATGATTGTACATGTATAACTTATATCAGATTGCATACTATCTTTGGAAGGAGGGAGAGAAGGAAGAAAGGGAGAAAAATTTGGAATTCAAAATCTAATATAAAGAAATACTGAAAACTAATTTTACATGTAATTGAAAAGATAAAATACTATTAGGTGAAAAATAAAATAAAATGGAATTGGTCCTCCAGAGTCCCTCCCAGTTTTAAATCTATAAATCTATGCAATGCAAGGTACCCAAATCCCAGAAACATTAATAATTTTGACTTCCAATATTTGTGTGTCTCTTTATTAAAAAAAGTACAAAAACACACTGATATTAGACCTTAAAAGATAGAAATATTAAGCCACACATAGTAAAATTCAAGGGATTTTCCCCCTAAGGTCACACTCCTGATAAGTGACAGAGTAAGGCCTACCAGCCATATCTGTCTATAAGCCCCCGTGCACTTACTATTACACATATCCCTCTCTTGTCACAATGTCCCCTTCATAATCCTAGGCATTGTTATCTCCCTAGATGCCACATTTTAAGGTCTGCCAGATTCTCCATCTAGCCTACAGCTGAATATATATATACATATATGCATATATATATATATATATATATATATATATATACACATATTTTTTCTCCCCAATTAGAATGTGAGTTTTTTGAAGGAAGATTTGTCTTATTTCTCTATTGTATTCCAAGCCCTAAAGGATTACTTAACCTTATATTAAGTTCCCAGTGTTTTCCCATTCACTTTTGTACGGAGGATTTCAGAAATCCTGGTGTCCTCCTGTGGATATTATTTATCTTTTTGTCCCTCCCCAGTACTTTGGACTAGTTCCTACAAATGATAGGAACTTAAGTTTGTTTTTTGGATTTGCTCTCTTAAATCTTCGATTTATAGCGCCACCTAACCAAATAATACAAAGGCAGACATTTAGGTAGTGCTTTAAGGCTTTGAAAACAGTTTACACACATCATGTCATCTCAGCCTCACTGTAGCTTGGTAAAGGAGACGCATTAGGTATCCTTACCCTGATTTATAGCTGAGAAAACTGAGAATCCCAGTGGAAAAAAAAAATCAAAAACCTAGCCCAAGGTCATGAGAATTAAAATCTAAACTTCCTCCAGGTTTGACATTCTTTCCACTAGACCACAATGTCCTTCAAATATTAGTCATGCTCATTGGCATTGCTAAAAGCTAACAGGGCCATAACAAGAATTGCATCCACTGACCCTGTCTTTAGGAATACCACAGTCATATGGGTTATTCTTTCCCCCATTACATCTGCAGCCCTCATTTGAAATCTATGACCTTTGGCAACTGATCACCCCTTTATAGCTTAGTTCTCTCATCAATCATATCTGAATAATGCAACCACCCAGCCTTTACAAAATTGTATGCAGATTGAACATTTTTTAAAAGTCAAAAGAGTATAGAAAACAAGATTAGGTATGAATAAGAGCTGAAGGACAACAACAAAAAGCAACTAGAAAAGAGCTTTAACACTTTAAACGGACTCCTTGATTACAATGCTTTCTGTAGGCAGGGGGAGGGATATATCATTATTTCCAAAGCCCTTAAAGTTACATTGCCTAAAGAGCACACACTGAGAGGCTAACAATAGATTTTAGCGTTACCTTTGCCTTTGCATAGCACATTCAATAACAAGAAACAAGCTGAGGACCATGCTGAAAGATTTGCAGCTTAGATATCTTCTAAAAAGCTGTGTGAACACAAAAGATGCCACTGCTGCTCTAACATACAAGTCTTTGATGTTCCCTCATCTTTACATCATAGAAGGAGCTCAAAGGGTTAATTAAAATTTAATGATATCGGCAGTACTTTGAAAAAGTTATGAACTTGGGAGAGATCAATCACTTTCTTGGACTGCCTGACTTCAAAGCCGACATTATGCAAAAGGGGGGTGGGGTGGGGGAAGCTCCTATTCTGAACAGAATTCATAAGCAAGGATTTTCTCATTAGTGATCTGTGTACGGAGGAGATTCCAAGTTCAAACGAGAAGGAGGTGAGGTGCCAAAAAGTGGTTAATCTGAATTTTAAGCCTTTGATGCCGATCACATTTTTGTTTGAATGAACACATCACCACATGCCAGGGAACACTGAAACACCCCAAAACAAGATATTTGGAATTAGGGGATAAACAGCTTTTTTCTTTCTGCTTTTGGAATCACATTTTATTTGCGTGGATTTTGCAAAAAAAAATCCTAATTAACTTGTTTACTCATTCTCAGTGACATTATACAGAATGCCATCTGAAAAGATGAACAGAAACTTTTCTTAAAATGTATACTTTCTGTTGTCTTTTGGGCCTTTTCTTGATCTGAGCTAACCACATCTGAGTTCTTGCAATTCCATATTCCCATGAAGATATTTCTTTCTTCATTTCTTTAAAAGCACAAAGAGCAGTTCTTCTTTTCAAAGAGAAATACATTAATCAGATTCAAGGCTACAACTTATTTTATTTTTGTGAATATTAAAGCTAAAATGTGTCTGGACACATATTCAACTTTGAATACAGGTTGAGTAGCGCAGGAGAAGTGCCCAGGTTAAAAGAATTATAAATTGTTTCCTTCAGCCAGAAAAAGCTCCCAGTCTGGCTCTGGAAGGACCAAATTGAATAAACTGCTCCTATCTGGCAATACCTTGCTTTAAAAGTGTGGGCAGCAAGGGATGGTACAGGATTAAGCAGGACAAAAGCAACAGAATCTTTTCCTCATAATAAATTTGGAAATGAAATTTAGATGAAATATCCTTTCATGAGAGCTCAGGGGAGAAAAAAAAGAAAAAATTATGCACAGACCCACCCAACCTACTTTTCTGTTTTAAAAAAAGAAAATAAAATTGTGTCAGTGCCAACTTTAAAGAAAGCTAAAAAAATGTTGTTTCTCTAAAAATCATTCCATACCTATGAAAATTAAAAGCTTGAGACACTGATGGCATGTTCCTAAAGAGATAGTCTGGTCTTTGTTTGTTCCAGGGTTTGTATCTCAGACTTACATTTTATTTTCTCATTTTCAAAAGTTCTTATTTTTTTCTTTTATTTCTCTGAATTTTTTTTCCACATGATTCAAAAGAAAATTCTTTCCAATAACATCTTATCTCAGCTTAAAATGAATGAGTTTACTATTTACTAAGCAAATCATTTAATTGGCTGCTCTATTATCAGATTTAAAAAAGAAAATAAAAGTAAATATTTTATGATGACACTGTATAATTATGTTTTGCCTCTTCCAGGATCACAAGAGAGGAAAGCCCATTTAAAAGTTCAAGATATTTGACTTGAACCAAACTGTATATGTCCATTGTCTTATTGCTTCTTGGTTGCATTTCCTTCTTCCTCTCTTTTTAACTTTACTATCTTCTAAATTTTTCCCTGAATATTAAAAAAAAAAAAAGGGTACTAGCTGATTAAGGCCCTCTAAAATTAAATTCCAAGATTTATTGTCAAACTGAATATGAATGCAACATTTTTGATTCATTCATAAATTTCTTTTTACCTGAAATAAGAAAGCAACCAGGTTGGCACTAAACTCTGGACCAAGAGCCAATTGTTTATAGACTGTTAGCCAATATATCCATCACAATCTCTTTTCTTTATAAGAATAATATATGATTCTGTCTTGAACTGGATTGATATGGTTGCCATCAGTCTTTGAAAAGTAGGTTTTTCCTAGTTGTATTTCAATACTCTAGAATAAATTATGTGCTTTTGAAATTGACTCCATTAATACCTATCCATTCTGTTTATTACACAAATATACACAAAAACTACACAGATAAGATACATATACATTCATATAAAAGCAAGAAACTTCAGTGATGACCAATTATAATTCTCTCCCAATTACACAATATGGTTCTTTCCTAGGTTGCGTATGTCTCTGTATTGGTGGGGGGAGAGGATATGATTCTGTTTCTAGTCTCTGGCATGGAAAAAAAGTATACTCAACACATTTCCCTGGAATTGATTAAGTTAATTAGTGCAAAATTGGATAATACATCAGTTGAACATGGATTTTAACTACTTTTTAATCCTAACCTACTTATATCAAGACAATTCCAAATAGTGTCTGGATTCCAGGTTGCCAAAGAAGATGAACCTGATGCTTACAAAGTAGGGCTTATGCAAAAAGGGGTCCTAAAAAATATAATTAGGAATGCTGCATCTGGAATCATTTCTTGAAATGGCGAGTAGCACAAAACAGGCAGATGTAAACAGGAGGAGAATAGCAATCAACAAGCATAGAAGGAATCAACTACAAAATATTCACATGAAGTGCATATAATAAAAAAATTAATAAAAAGTAGTCTTAATGAGAATTCAGCAGATAAAGAGAATATTGAAAAGAATAAATGTGAAAAACTCTGAGAATGATGCATGGAACAGTATATGGTCCTGAAAACATACATAGATATTTAAAATTACAATCTAGGAATATTCTATCATATGGTATAGGATGATTACTTGTTATTAGGCAGCATTGCACAGCCATGAAAATTGGTAAAACCAAAGCACATTACACTGAAAACAAACTATGCTGTTTTTTTGTTTTGTTTTGTTTTTAGGTTTTTGCAAGGCAAATGGAGTTAAGTGGCTTGCCCAAGGCCATATAGCTAGGTAATTATTAAAGTATCTGAGACTGGATTTGAGCCCAGGTACTCCTGACTCCAGGGCAGGTGCTTTATCCACTGCGCCACCTAGCTGCCCCTAAACTATGCTGTTTTAAAGGAAATGATTCTTTTCAAATTTTTTTTTTCATTTGTAGCAATGTGGATAGAATATTTGCCATTGAGTTAGGAAGGATTGAATTGAAATCCAGCAATTTTATTAGAAACCTCATTTTTCACATTCATGTTGTCAACTTTGTACATTCATCGCTCCCAAATTTGTGGAGTGGCTGATATCCTACTAGGGTGACTTGGCATACTTGACCAGCTGACTAGAGACAATTAGTCTGTCGATATCATCAATCACAGCCTTGATATTCAAAATCAATTCATTCCCATATACCAAGACCCTTCACTGATAGCATATTTCAAGCTGGTGTGTCCTGCACAATCTCCAAAATCATCCACTTGCCATGAAGTTCAGTGTGTTGATATGGAGACCCTGTTGAGTCTTCTGACAACAGAAACTAAAATCCCAACAAACTCTATCCTGCTTTTCAGAGGTCAGCCAATATAGGGAGGTTTACAGCAAAATAATACACAGTGACAATGCCTCATACTGCCATCTAAAAAAAAGTATTAGAACCTTATTTGCTATACAATATTTGTTTAGATTTCAGTTATTATGAAAAACAAACATTGTCTGAAATAATTTTAATTGAAATATTAGCATAAAAGGTTGTAGAATTAGAGAATTATTAGTAAGAAAAATTTTTGCATGTTATCAATTTTATTTTGAGTACTTTATTTCATGAGTTACTTCATGGTTACTGTGCTAGGAGAAATGGATATTATTGAAATTAATATTTTACTATAAACAACTATTTAGATAAAAGCAAATTTTCAGCAATCATTATTCTTGTTTTATCATCAGTATCATTATTGTTGTTGTTGCTATTCCTATGAAAGGCAGTATGGAAAATTGGGGAGAGACCTGTTCTTGACATTAGGAAGATCAATTGCATGTTTCTGATAAATACTCTGGGTGAGCAAGGTCAGGTCACTTAAACTCTCAGTGTCTCACACAAATAAAACTTTAAGCAGTTTCTAAGTTATCAATTGATATCTGTGAAATGAGTTTTCATAAAAGGAATTTCTCCACAAATGTAAAATCACAAATCTATGTATCTCCCTTTACACTTTTCTACCTGCCCATCAATGACTCTGGCTCCATTGGGCTGTCTCTGCCCCTCTCATTTACTGTGCATATATTTCTGGAAAGGTTTTGATTTGCATTCATGTTAAATCTATCTTCATGATGATCTACATGATTGCCACTCATACTCAATAAAACTCTACATTCTATATATGCAACTCTATGTATATGTGAATTATGTATATAATTTTGGTTCCCATCAATGAAGAGCATATTTATAATGTAGGGTCTGTACTCATCACTAATTAACACTTAATCAAGTAGTTTTAAGAAAACCACCAACAGAAATGAGGATGGACATGATAGGGCTTGTCCATTCCTCTCATCTACCTTATTCCTTTACTGGAAAAAGGGCCTATATAAAAACCACACAGTCCATACATTGACATAACAGCTTCTTCTTTCAGATAGATGTCGTGTCATCTCTCAATGTCTTAAACAGGAGAGCTATAGATGTGGCAAATACCTCTCTTTTATGTTCATCTCTCAAGACCCTCCAAAACCTCCCCATTTCCTCTGCTCTTTGCATCCCAAAGTAATTCACTCTCTTCTCAAACTGGAAAGAACTACATTTTTTTTGCTTCATGCATAATGCACATAGGAAATTATAAATCTGCATGTGTTTGCATACCCACATTCTCCCATATAATTTCTACTTCTTTTAATAATATATCTTTGTCACCTTTTCATAACCAGTTATACTCTCATTTTTAACCTACACTCATTTCTCTCTCCTTGAAATAGAAGTAAATTTTTAATTTGGGTAATCTTGTTTTTCCTGTTTCCAAACATTTTATGCTGTCCTAACTCTCTTTTTAAGTCCTCTCAGGGCATCCGTTGCTTTTATGTTTTTCGGTTTCTCCTTGACAAGAAGAAAAAAAGCAATCTGATAAACTACATGGTACCGGGGGAAAAGGAAGTGATGAAGGGTATCTAGGAGGTGGATACTACTGGGGGTGTGGGGGTGTGGAAAGGACTTGCAATAATTGGTAGGGATTCATTTATAAGTGAAGAAATCATAAGACTGTCTGCCCTAGGTGTGTAAGAAAGGTCCTAAATTTTAATTTACAAGTTACTGCAAAACAGTTGCAAATAAATTCACAAAGTTTTTTTTAAGGGAGCAGAAAGGTAAAGACTGAACTTTTTAAGAAAGCAAAGTTAAGCTAGGACAGGTATATATTTGCAGATGAACTGGATGGGGAAAAAAACAGCCTGGCAGAGAGGTCTTAAAGGAGCCCAGCCCATTTTCTGTGCCAAGAGGATCCAGAGGGAGGAGCAAATAAGTGATCAGCACCTGAACATGACTGAGGTCAAGCATAGACCTTGGCAGAGCATGATGTATGAGCAAGAAGTGTAAGGGAGGAGATGGGAAGGAAGGTGAGGTTTTTCAGTGAATTTACCTCACCCAACAAGCCAAGGTGCTGGATAAAAATGGAAGGAAATCAGGGGTCCATAGGATATGCTAGGGAGTATAGATAATATATCTCTCAAAAGTTTCCTTCATCAGAAGGGAATCCGGAAACCAAGCTTCTAGTCTAACTCTTTCCAATTTGTTACTGATTTTGGAGAAATTGTTTAACCTATGTGTCCCTCAAGTTCTTATTGATTCATTCACACAAATAGACTTCATAGAGCATTATGCCTATCAGGAATATTTGCTACTTTAAGAAGTTGTATGGAGAGTATTAATTATTATTAACATAAAGTAAAAGTGAATCATTCACCCATCTATCAAAGACATAGATTTGGGGGGCAAAAGCCTTTCTTTGTGCCCTCAAATCATTGAAAAAGATCAACCCTTCCTATGTCAGATATTTATAGATTTCTCAAAACCATCACCCTATAGGAATGTCTAACCCTTACAATTTCCAGATTTGACTAGAGTTCCTTGGTCATTTCTTCAGCTTTGTTGAATCTGTTTTTTTTCTATTTTTTTCTTTATTGTCTCAAACTAATTCCTTCTTTCATTAGACTATCATGGTCTTTAAGGTTGGATCAAAAAAATCAAACTAAAAACTAAAGCTATTAATTCCTCAGGATGTTATCCAGGTCCAAAACCAGGCACAAAATTTGTCCACATAACTTATTATAATAGCTGAACTTAGGATGAGAAGTCCTAAAGCTAAAATAGTTATTTAGAGCTAGTAACAACATAAGTAATAAGACCTGATCTCAAACCCCCCAAATCCCTTTATTCCTAAATTATTGACTCATTCCAGTAGAGAAAATGTATTTATAAATATTCTGTTTCCCACCCAATTTCCAGTAAAATGTAGGCTTCTTGAGGACAGGGAATATTTCATTTTTCCTCTTTTTATCACCAACACATCAGATAGTGCCTTATACATAGTGCTAGTGAAATTGACTATACATAGGATTTCATTGATAAAAGTATTTCCTATGTTAGGATTATTTGATCAATGTATCTCAGTATTTTTTCCTGTAATTTACAGTTGTAGAGATAGAAATATCTCTTTAAGGAAGCAGAAAGGTAAAGACAGTGAACTTTTTAAGAAAGAGAAGTTAAAATAGGACAGGTACATATTCGCAACTGAACTGGAAGGGAAAAAAACAGCCTGGCAGAGAGGTCTTAAAGGAGCCCAGCCCAGGATAGAGAGGTTAAATACCCAATCCAAAGTCACATAGGCAATAGGATCAGAGCCAGTCTTTTGCTTGACTTCAATATCAGTCCTCTTGTTTTATTCAAAGTAGATGTTTAATACAATTGCAATAAATGGAATTAAATCAATTTCTTTTTTGTGTCCTAGTCATGTCAATGAGCAGCATAGTAGAGTGGAATTATATAAATAGGGTAG
This sequence comes from Macrotis lagotis, assembly GCF_037893015.1. Taxonomy (NCBI): domain Eukaryota; kingdom Metazoa; phylum Chordata; class Mammalia; order Peramelemorphia; family Peramelidae; genus Macrotis; species Macrotis lagotis. The sequence goes on from NC_133658.1 coordinate 380,396,281, forward strand.
AGAGGATACTGACAATTTCTATATTTCTTCAGGAGAGTAGAAATGAAATATCTCAAAATCTAGCTATTAAAAAATAATTAGATAAAACAGGAAGCTACCAGATGGCACATTTCCTTCACCTACTTGCTAAATGAATCTAAGATGAGCTCCTCTCCTTGATATCCTGTGAAGGAAGGGAGAGTAGCCTTGCTGCACATTTGGGTTGCTATTTCCCAACCCATCCCTAACTGAATCAACTTAGAAAGATAATTTTAAGGCATCTCATATTTTTTAACCCTATTTTCCCATTATATAAACCTGGACAGAGGCAAAATATGCTAGTGACAGCTCTGGTGGAAATAATACTGGATATGGAGTTAAGACTTGGGTTCAAAATCAGGAAATGGTGGTTGAAAGTTCTTTCTATGCTTTATAGCCTATATAACTCTGGGGAAGTCCTTATTTTGACCTCCCTGTGTCTCAGTTTCACAACTCAAGAATTAATTTTTCACTTGATATACAGTTTTAAAGCCTTTTGTAACTCATTTGATAGGACTTGGATGCCATCTTCACCTTAAATAATCAATTGCTCAATCAATCAGTGGATAAACCTTAACTGATTTGAAAGAAACAAAAAACTTGGAATATTGGATGAAAGTGAATGATATCTCACAGGGAACTTCTTATTCTTGAGTGAGATGATTAAATCAGACTTCTTGGTCTATTCCTAAAATTAGTAAATAAGTATAATAAGTCAGTCAAATGATAAACTATTATTTTTTTAACCAAGCTAAAGAAACTGTCCTGGGAGGGATGGGAAAGAAGAATAATAGAAAACAGTAGCTGTACATAGGGTAACCTTTCCCTCAAATATGAGCCTTAACCCTAAAACAAATCATTAAAAAATTAATAGACATTTGAAACATTTTCAGAAAAGTGAGGAAGATATTATTTTCTTCTTGAACACAATAGACAACTGAAATGCAGGATGAAGGAGGTCACAGTAAATTGAAGAGGCTGAGATATTAAGTAAAGAATAAGGTGACATTTTACTTATAGGTGAATCAAGGTTTATTGTGGAGTTATATCAAAACATGGAAGGATATATAAAAGAGAGGGAGAAGAGGAGGATACAGAGGGATGTATGATGCACGTAAATAACAGAAGAATCTTCTGGGAGTGAGTGAGATAGAGAAGGAAGAATTTAGAAAGATAAGAAAGGAAGAAAGACTTGTTTTGGTGATGTTCAGGGCTTCTGTTGATGAATATTTCTGTTGGCAAAGAAAGATATTCTGTACAGGGAAAAGGGGACATTGCACCGTGTGTAGTTTAGTGAATTTTGTGAGTTTCAAAAAAAGTTCAGTAGTCCTATCAGGGAGGAAATTTTAAGACAAAATGGGTTGGGATAAAGGTGACCTACATAATGATGGATGACTGGGGAGGAAAAGTGTTCTCTCTAGAATCTGTAAGATTTTTCATTCTTCTGAAATTTAGGTACAATAGAAAATGAGGCACAATGGAGACATTTCTCCAAAGAGGAAATCCAGAGGGAAGACTCTAGAAGGGATTATCTGAGAAATTTTGATTGTAAGAGGAATACACAGAGTGGAGAATGACTAAATAAATATAGAAGTCATGAATTAGAGAATGAGGATCTTAAGTAAACATAAAGGAAATAAAGATAATGAAGAGAGTTAAAGAAATTCTTTTGTAGAAAAGGGTACAAAAATTTTAATAAAAGACTGATATAAAGAACTAGTTGAAGAAGAGGAAAGGAAGAGGGAATCTATTTAAACAATTGAGGAGGAAAAACTAGGGGAGAAAAATTATATAACCAGATGAAGTAGGAGAAAAAGAAACTATAAAGCAAAACATTAAATGGAAAGTTATTGAAAGAAAGGGATTAAGGACTGATCAGAGCAAGTAGGGATAGGGCTATCTTAAAAAAAAATAAGGTAAAGTAATTGAATTAAAATAGTATTGTGTTAACAGTAAAAAAGGCAGAAATTAGAATTTTAAAATATATTAGAGTCAGAAAAAATAAAAACCTAGCTCATGACAATTCAAGTGACAGGATTAAACAACAAAATGAAAAAGAATGATAGATTGGATAAGAAAGAAAAACCCTAGAACATTTCTAGATAGATAGATAAGATAGATACACACACACACACACACACACACACACACACACACACACACACACACACTATAACAAAGGGGATGGGAAAACACATTATGCATTAAATAAATTCCAAAAAGCAGAAATTGTAGCCATGCTATCTAACAAAATAAAAAATAAACATTCAAAAAATTTTAAAAAGGACAAACAAGAAAGAAACACAGATAACAAACTAAAATCAGCAGTAAATCTATATGTTTCAAAAAAGCTTAATCTCCAAATTCAATAAAGAATCATAATCTAAGTTATACGAAGTCACAGTAACACAATAATGACAGGAAACTTCAATAGCACTTTCTCAGTTTAGGCTAAGACTATAAAAAAGAAAGATAAAAGGGGAATATGGAATTGAAAAACTGAAAGAGTAACAAGTTAAAGAACTTATGATATCTTTTGAATGTAACTAAAAGAAAATTCATTTTTCTCAGCACCATGTGGAGCTTTCAAATATATTTTGCCATGAGCTATGGAACAGAGATGTTTGAAATAAATGTAAAAAGACATAACTGGAGAGATCATAATTAAATAAAAAATCATTATTTGTTCACAAACAACATATACAGAAACTTAACAATGAATCCCTAAATAATGAGTAAGTTGGGGGCAGCTACGTGGCACAGTGGATAGAGCACCAGCCCTGGAGTCAGGAGGACTTGAGTTCAAATCCGGACTCAGACACTTAATAATTACCTAGCTGTGTGGCCTTGGGCAAGTCACTCTTAACCCCATTGCCTTAAAATATGTTTTAAAAATGAGTAAGTCCAAAAACAAATCATAGAAATAGTTAAAAGAAAAAGGATAATAATGGAATAATATAACAAAACTTATGGGATGCAATTAAAACAGTTCTTAGGTAAAAATAAAATTCCCTATAAACATACAATCAGAAAATAGAAGAGAGAATCAATAAAGTGAAAATTCATTTACAAAACTAGAAAGCAAAAAAAAAATCCTAAAATAACTACAAAAGAAATGTTAAAGATTAGAGTAGATAAATTTCAAAGAAAATATTATAAATAAAGTTAAAAGCTAGTTCTTTGAAAGACTAATAAAATTGATAAATAAATATTCTTAACAAAGAGAACAGAAAATTAAATTAATAAAATGGGAAATCATCAAGATAAAAACACAACAAAATTAAGAAACAATAAAAAGAATAATAAACATATAGTAAACACAATTTTATGCTATCAAAACTGGGAATACAAATGAAGTGGAGGAATACTTTCAAAAGTATAAAATATTTAAATGATCAAAAGACTATATAGAGATATTAAATAACCCAGTCTTCCAGAACAGGAAATGGATCTGGCTATGAATGAAATACCCAAAAGAGATGTTTGTGCAGTGGAGAAATCTCTTTGTATTAATTGATTCAAAAGAGAATTCAACGGGGCAGCTAGGTGGCATAGTGGATAAAGCACTGGCCCTGGAGTCAGGAGTACCTGGGTTCAAATCCGGTCTCAGACACTTAATAATTACCTAGCTGTGTGGCCTTGGGCAAGCCACTTAACCCTGTTTGCCTTGCAAAAACCTAAAAAAAAAGAGAATTCAAAATTAGGGGAAAAAAAGTTAGTACATATACTTTATAAATTTTTCTGAAAGACTGGGAAAGAAAACATCCTTCTAGAATCCTTTTCAGAGACAACTACAATTTTAATACTTGAACTAAAAAGATGAAAAACAATAAGCCAATATCATTAGCTAACATTGACTCAGAAATTTTAAACAAAATCCCATGCAATCGACAGTAGGAATTTACCCAAGAAATCATTCCTTATAACCAAGTGGGATTTATGTCAGGGATGGAAGGATGGCTCAACATTAGAAAAATAACCAATATAATCATATTAAAAACTGAAACATTCAAAAAACATGATCATCTCAATAGATTCAAAGTGTTCGACAAAGGGAATCACTCTTCATGCAAAAAAAAAACTTACCTTGTCATAGAGAGAACAATCTAAATTCAAAAGTCTGCATTATATTGCCAATAAATGCACGAGTGAAATAATTATGCCCACTTTCTTCAGTATTATTTGTATAATTTTAAAAAACATTAGCAATAGCAATGACAAGAGAGAAATCAATACACCAAATATAGATAATATACCTATTGTTTATGATATGATGATATGCTTGGAAAACCATAAGGCATTAACAAAGACATTATTTGAGACAATTAATAACATTAGTAAAATTGCACATTACAAAATAAAACTTCAAAAGTCAAAGTGCATTTCCATAAAATAATAATATACTATGTAGTAATAGAAAAGGAAATTCCACTCCAAAAAATTATAAAATGAAAAAAAAATTGAAGCTGATTAACCATAGTACACAGTCTTGTATATATTCAATTGCAAAATAATCCTTAAAAAAATTAAAAAGTCAACTTAAAAAGTTTGTGGAATACTTATTGTTCATGACTAGATCTTGCCAATGTTATGACATTATAAAACTACCAAAATTAGTTTACATTTTTAATTTCATACCAATCAGTTTGCTAGGATATAATTTATAAATCTTAATGAGAAAATTCATTCAAAAAAGGGAAAAAAATTAACTTTTCAAGAATGAGAAGGAAATTAAAGAGGCAATTTGGAGGTCTTTTGGCAAATTGTATGCCAATAAATTTTACAATCTAAGTGAAATGGATGAGTATTTTCAAAAATATAAACCACCCAGATTTATAGAAGAGGAAATAAAATACTTAACCCCATTTCAGAAAAAGAAATTGAAGAAGGCATCAATAAACTCCCCAAGGAAAAACGTCACCATATCCAGATGGGTTTATAAGTAAATTCAACCATTCAAAAAGCAATTAATTCCAATTCTACAAAAACTATTTTAAAAAATAGGAGTTCTGCCAAATTCCTTTATGACACCAATATTTTTCTGATACCAAAACCAGGAAGAATCAAACCAGGCAAAGAAAATTATAGATAAATCTCCATAATGAACATTAATGCAAAAGTCTTCAATAAAATTTTAATTAAAAGATTATAATAAATCATTACTAGGATAATACACCATGATCAGGTAAAATTGATACCAGGTAAGTATGTATGATAGGTAAGTATGTATGAGTCAATATTACAAAAGCAATTAACATAATTGAGGATAACAATAACAAAGCCTACAAAAATGAATATCTCCAGATACTGAAAAACCTTTGACAAAATATATCATTCACATTAAAAACACTAGAGAGTGTAAGAATAAATGGGGTTTTCCTTAAAATAATGAGCTGTATCTATAACATTATTTTTAATGGGGATCAAGTAGGAGCATTTCCAATAAGATCAGGAATGAAACAAGGATGTCTATTGTCACCTATATTATTCAATATTAGTGTTAGAAATGGTAGGTTTAATAGTAAAAGAAAAAGAGATTGAAAGAATTAGATAAACCTAAAATAAAAAATAAATAATAAATTAAAAATCTGGCAATGAGGAAGCAAAATTTTCATTCTTTGCAGATCACAAGATGGCATACTTACAGAACCCTGGAAAATCAACCAAAAAACTACTTGAAACAATTAAAAATTTCAGCAAAGTAACAGAATATAATATAAACACACATAAATCATTAGCATTTCTTTATATATGAACAACAGATTCCAAAGGAAGAGATAGAAAGAGTAATTCCATTTAAAGTAACTGTAGAAAGCATAAAACACTCAAGAATCTATCTCACAAGACAAACCCAGAAACTAGATGAATACAATTTCAAAATACTTTTCATGCAAATTGAGTCAGATCTAAGCAATGGAAAAATATTAATTACTCATGGTTAGGTCAAGCTAATATAATAAAAATGATAATTCTTTTTTTGAACTTAACTTTATTGTGTATTGATTTTATATTATTACAATAATCTTGTTGTGAGAGTAAACATAACCCCCTCCCCCCAAAAAAACCTCAAGAATAGTGAGAAAGGGGAAAAAATGTGTACCTCAGGCTGTGTTCAGATTTCAATGGCTCTGTCTCTGGGATGAGTTGCCTTTTTTATCATAAATTCAGCGGAGAATTTGCTTCAATAATTTTCTCACAATTGCTATCAATAACTTTATTTCCCTCCACTATATTCCTCCCCACTGTCATATATTCTATTCTCTCTCTGCTTTCACCCTGTATCTGAGTACCCTCTCCCACAATCTACCCACTCTTCTATCACCTACTCCCCCCTTCACTCCCCCATTCTCCTTTATCCCATCCCTTTCCTCTCATTTTTCTCTAGGGTAAGATAGATTTCTCTCTGAGCCTTTTCTGCTAAGAATGAAGGCTCACTCATCCCCCCTCCTCACCTTCCTCTGTTCCACTCCATTGCAAAAGCTTTTTCTTGACTCTTTTATATGAAATATCTTAGCCCCTTCTTCCTCTCCTTTCCTTTCCTCCCAGTACCTTCCTTTTTCACCTATTGACTCAATCTTTTATATTCAGTTCCCTCCTGGGCCTTGTCTATATATACTTCTTATAACTGCTTTTATAAATGAGAAGGTTCATATGAGTTTTCAGTATCTTCTTCCAATGCAGTAATACAAATAGCTCAACATCATTAAACTCCTCATAGTTATTCCCTCTCATTTACGCCCTTTATGCTTTTGCCTGAGTCCTGTACTAGGAGATAAAACTTTCATTTCAGCTCTGGTTGTTTCAATAGGAAAGTTTGAAAGCCCCCTGTTTCACTGAAAGTCTATCTTTTCCCCTGAAGGAGGATGTTCACTTTTTCTGGGTAGTTGATTCTCAGCTACATTCCAAACTCTTTTGCCTTCTGGAATATCATATTCCAAGCCCTATGAAATTTTAATGTAGATGCTGCCAAATCCTGTATAATCTTTACTATAGAGCCACAATAGTTGAATTGCTTGCTTCTGGAAGCTTTTAATATTTTCTCTTTGACTTGGGAGTTTTGGAATTTGGCCATAATATTCCTGGGAGTTTTTCTTTTAAGATCTCTTTCATGAGGTGACTGGTGAATTCCCTCAATTTATATTTTACCCTCTGCTAGGATCTCAGGGCAATTTTGTTGTATTATTTCTTGAAAAATGAAGTCTAGGTGCTTTTCCTGGTCATGACTTTCAGGTAGCCCAATGATTTTTAAATTATCTCTTCTGGATATGTTTTTGAGTGCAGTTGTTTTTCTAATGAGATATTTCACATTTTCTTCTAATTTTTGGTTCTTTTTGTATTGTTTTATTTTGTCCTGATTTCTCGCAAAGGCATCAGCTTCCTTTAGTTGCATTCTACATTTGATGGAGTTATTTTATTCATAGAACTTTTTATCTCCTTTTCTAACTGACCAATTCTGCTTTTTAAAGCATTCTTCTCATTTGCCTTTCAGGTTGTTTTTTCCATTTGGCCTAAAGTGGTTTTTAAGATGTTATTTTCTTCAGTATTTTTTTTTTTTGTATTTCTTTTACCAAGTTGATGACTTGGTTTTCATGATTTATCTGAATTGCTCTCATTTCTCTTCCCATTTTTTCCTCTACCTCCTTTAATTGCTTTTTCAAAGTCTTTTTTTTGAGCCCAGCCATAGCTTCAGCCATTTTCTATTTCTCTTGGAGGTTTTGGATATAGAAACTTCAACTTGGTCATCTGAGAATGTATTTTGATCATCTATGGGACCAAAGTATTTTCTGTGGTCAGATTTTTATTTTCCTGTTGTTTACCCATTTCCTCAGACTATGACTGATTTACCACACTTACAAGGCTTTAGGTTTTTTTTTGGAATGCCCCACAGGGACCTTAATTTCTCCAAGGACTTATGAGAGGCTCTGACTGTTCTCTTGCCTGTGCTCTGGTATGTAGATGACCACAGGCTATCCCCTCTGCCATGGAGCTGTGAGAAGGATCCCTGCTAGGCTATGGTAGCATGGGGTCCCAAACTGCAACCTGGATCTGAGTGTGGGCAAACAGTAGAGTCCTGCTCCAAGGAGAGCACAGGGACCTCTTCAGCTTCTCCTGAAGCCCTTACCATCTGTGGTCTAGGAGCTCTGGAAGTACTGGGTGGTTTCACAGATTCCTGCTTCAGGTTCTTACCACAGATCTACTCTGAGACCAGCACTCTTCTCTATGCTCACTCTGGTGCAGCAGAGTTCTCTCATCATTCCTTCAGGCTCTCCCTGGTGATCCCTGGGCCAAGAGATCTAGAAACAGCCCTCTCTGCCTTGGACCCAGACATCCCCAGGGACCTAGTAACCCAGGCACCCCACAGACTGCTCCTGAAAGGCTGGAACTGGGTTGTTCCCACTGTGGCTATGATGCAGCTCTTTCCAGTTCCCCATCCCAGTGAAACAGACCTTTCCTGCACAACTTCTAAGTTGTCTTGGACTGGGAAATTGTATCACTCAATTTTTCTGTGGGTTCTGCTGCTCTAAATTTTGCCTAGAGTCATAATTTGATGGCTTTTGGAATTTTGGGGAGAATGAGTTTCTGGGAATTCCTGCCTTCTCATCACCATCTTGGCTCCACCTCCCCAAGATGATAATGCTACCCAAATTAAATTACTTATTCAGTGCCATGCCAATCAAACTATCAAAAACTCTTTTACAGAGCTAGAAAAATTAGTAACAAATTTCATCTGGAGCAACAAAAGATTAAAAATAATCAAAGGAATTCATGGGAAAAAATGCAAAGGAAAAGTGACCTAGTAGCCATCATCAAAATTGCCTAGTACTGGGATGATGCCAAGATGGCATTGTGAAATTATCATGTTCCTGGAGCTTTTCCCTAGACAAAGCCAAATGAAACCTCTGAAGAGACATTAAATCTAGAGATTCCATCAGAAAAAGACAAGATCCAAAGAAGTTTTTAACAGTAGACATTGTGGAGGATCTTCAGTTTCTTTGGAGAAAAGGGCAAGTAGGTCTGAGAGTAGAAAAGTGAGTGAGAGACTTTTAACCATAGTGCAGTCCAGATCCTGACAACTTGACATCAGCATAAGTCCCAGCAGCTTTAAAGCAAGCCAGCAGGAAGGGTTCCAATCCCAAACAAAGTCTGAACTCTGGGAACACTGGGACAAAAGAAAGCACTGGGTTGAGGGGGAAAAACTACTGCATAGTCAGGACCTGGATATAAAGGAGGAAACAAACCTCTTCAAAGGCAATGATGCCTGGACTGCATAGACAGCATCTTGACCAGTAACCTGCCAGGGATCAGATCCTAGCCACAACATAAAATCCCCGGGTCTATACTCCCTATACCCCAGGATTAGAGTTCAAACATTTCAAGATGGACAAAAAAATCTAAAAGAGCACTCACTTAAAAAAATACTACTATGTTTTATGAAGATAAAGATGCTAACAACACCACCTTTTTTGTTTTTGTTTTTTTTTAGGGTTTTTTTTTTTTTTGCAAGGCAAACAGGGTTAAGCGGCTTGCCCAAGGCCACACAGCTAGGTAATTGTTAAGTGTCTGAGACCAGATTTGAATCCAGGTACTCCTGACTCCAGGGCCAGTGCTTTATCCACTGTGCCACCTAGCTGCCCCCCCAATACCACCTTAAAAGAAGAAAACAGTGAAAAATAACTCATAGGGGAAGCCTCAAAAGAGCCTATAAATTGAACTCAAACCCAAAAGCTCATAGAAGAGCTTAAAAATAATTTAAAAACCAAGAAAGAGAAGAAGAAAAATGAAAAATTGAAATGATAGTCATGCAAGAAATCAACTCTTTTAAAAGAAAAAATAACCAATTGGAAAAAGAACATATCTCTTTAGAAAATAAAATTGACCAAGTGAAAAAGAAATGCAACTCAGCAAAGGGTAAAATTAACCAATTGGAAAAGGAAACAAAAGTTAACTGAAGAAAATAAAACCCTAAAAATTAGATTTGAGCAAACAGAGGACAGTGAATCTAAAAGACTATAAGATTCTATCAAACAGGGTAAAAAGGCTGAAAAAAATGAAGGAAAAATGAAGTACATTTGGGAAAAACAAATGACCTGGAAAATAAATACAGGTGAGATAATCTGTGAATTATTGGATGACCAGAAAGCCTAGAGCACTGGCCTTGGAGTCAGGAGTACCTGGGTTCAAATCCGGCCTCTGACACTTCATAATTACCTAGCCGTGTGGCCTTGGGCAAGCCACTTAACCCCATTGCCTTGAAAAATCTAAAAGAAAAAAAGAACCTGGAAAATGTCTTGCATGAAATTTTCAGGGAAAACTGTCCAAATCTGCTAGAGCAAGAGACAAAATAAATAGCCATTAAAAGAACACACAGAACTCCTCCAGAAAGAGACTCCAAGAAAAAATTCTAAATGCTATCATAGCCAAATTCCAGAATTCTCAAATATAGAAGAAAATACCATAATCATCAAAAAAAGAAACAATTTAAATTCTAAGTAAATACAATCAGACTTACATAGGACTTATCAGTTTCAACAATGAAGGACAGCAGGACTTGGAATACCAAATATTGAATGGCAAAGAACCTTGGATTACAAACAAGAATTTACTACCTTTCAAAACTGAGCATTTTCTCTCACGGAAAAAGATGGATATTCAATGAAATAGAAGGCTTCCAAAATTTCCTGATAAAAATATCAGAATAGAACAGAGAAGTCAATCTCCAAATACATGACTCAAGGGAGGTATAAAAAGGTAAACAAAAGAGGAAGAAAGCAAAACAAAATGCAAAAAAGTGGTAGTCAAGAACATCAAATTACATACAATCCTATAAGGAATAATAAAACACTTGTAACTCTTGATAATTGTATTTCTCTTAGGACTGTTAAAGGGTTGAATATAATTGAAGAGACTGGATTTAGAGGCTATGGATATGGTTGAGTCTTCTCTTCCCATTGAAGAGGACCAAGATGACATTACTATATTTGAGACAAAAAACCCAGAAGAAAAGCAGGGGTGTTTACTCTAAACTTATGTATCGCAGTTTCCTTTGATGTGCTATAATTCTACTATGCTCATAAAACTTAGTACTTTCTCTGATGAGGGTATCCTTAAACTTGGTGGACCAGAGTCTGAACCAGAGCCAGAATTGTAAAGTTCTTAAGAGAGATCTTCAGAGTTTCCTAGTACTTTGACCAATTAGAGACTCTATAGTTAATTAAATCAGAAGTGGCTTTAGGGGCAGAGTTTGGGACCCTACTTAGAAGGACTGGACTTAATCCATACTTCAGTTAATAAGGTTTTAAGTCTCCTGATTGGGGATCTAAAGGGGATAGAGTATGGGAGAGAGTATGCTTGGGGAGAGTACAAATGGTTCATGAAATGATTTGACTTTGGATGATACTTTGGCTCATGAGGATTATTTGTCCTTGGAGGGTATTTTAAAGTGGGTAAGGTATAAAGTGATTATAATTTGATATGATTTATGATTGTTGAGAAGTGTTTTTCTAATGAGACAGAAGAGAGGAGGGTACTTGGTGACTATGAGGCAATGCTGCTTATGAAACAAGCAATCAAGCAATCAACCTGTGATTGCACTTTGATTGATAATACCATGAACTTATCAAGCAATAAAGCAGTCAATTAATCAAACTTTGATTGATGGTACTTTGATGGTATTTGATTGATAGTACTTCTATCAATAAATAACACTAGGTGAAGAGATACAAAGATCTATTATATTAGAGGGGAAAGAAGGGAAGTGTGAACAATAAATGAATTCTATTCAATAGATTTGGCCTCAGAGAGTGAATAAGATACATAAGCACTTGGTTTTAAAAATATATCCTACTCTACAGGGAAGTGTGGGGGGAAGGGAAAGAAAAGGGAAGTAGGGTCTGATAAAAGGGATGGTGAAGGTATAAGTGAAAATAAAATAAAAGTTAAATATTAAAAGTTAAAAGGGGAAAGGGAGTAAAACTTTGGTGAGGAGGAATGAGAGGAAAGGGAAAAAATATAAATAGGGAATAATAGCATGGAGAGGAAATATAAAATTAGTATTCTTTTTTTTGCAAGGCAAATGGAGTTAAGTGGCTTGCCCAAGGCCACACAGCTAGGTAATTATTAAGTGTCTGAGACCAGATTTGAACCCAGGTACTCCTGACTCCAGGGCTGATTTATCCACTGTGCCACCTAGCTGCCCCAAAATTAGTGTTCTTAACTGTAAATGTGAATGGGATGAACTCTTTCATAAAATAGAAGTGGATAGCAGAATGAATTGAAAACCAGAATCCTACAATATGTCATTTACAAGATACACATTTGAAACAGAGAGATACACATGGAGGAAAGGTAAAAGACTGAAGTAAAAATATATTTACTTCAGCTAAAAATAGCAATCTTGAACTCAGAAAAAAGTAAAGACAACAATCGATCTCATTAAAAGGGATAAGGAAGGAAACTACTTAAAAGACACCATAGGAAATGAAGTTATATCATTATTAAACATGTATGCATCTAGTAGAATAGCATCTAAATTCCTTTAGGAAGAGTTGAGTGAAATTACAAGGAGACATAGACAGCAAAAATTTAATAATGAGGGACCTCAACCTCCCTTTATCAGAACTAAATAAATCTAACCTCAAAATAAACAAGAAAGAAGTTAAAAAGGTGAATAAAAATCTTAGAAAACCTAGATATGATAGACCTCTGGAGAAAACTTAATGAGAATGGAAAAGAACATTCCTTTTTCTCTACAATGCATGGCACCTATGAGAAAATTAACCATGTACTAGGGCATAAAAACCTTCTAATCAAGTGAAGAAAGGCAGAAATAATAAATGCATACTTTTCAGATCATGATGCAATAAAAAGTACATGTAACAAAGGGTCATGGAAAGAAATATCAAAAGTTAATTGGGAACTAAATAATTTAGTTTTACATAATGAGTGGATCAATAGAAATAAATAATAATTACATTCAAGAAAATGATAAATGAGATATCCTACAAAAATTGATGGACTGCACCTAAGGCAATTTTTAGGGAATGTTTTGTTTTATCTCTAAATGCTTATATAAATAAATAGAGAAAGAGAAGATCAATGTATTGAATATGCAACTTAAAAAGTTATAAAAAGAACATATTAAATATTCTCAATTAAATATCAAATTAGAAATTGTGAAAATCAAGGGAGAAATTAATAAAATTTAAAGCAAGAAAACCATTGATCTATTAATAAAACTAATAGCTGGTTTTATGGGAAAAACAATAAAATTAGATTAACCTTTGGTTAATCTAATTTTGTTTAAAAAAAGAAAGAAGATAGTCAAGTTACCAGTATTTAAAATGAAAAGGTTGAACTTACCAATTTACCACTTTATCCCAATAAATTTGATAACCTGAGTGAAATGGATGAATTGGATGAAAATTTACATAAATGAAAACTGCATAGATTAACAGAAGAGGAAATAAAATATTTCAATAACGCATTTCAGAAAAAGACATTGAATAAAGCATCGATAAACTCCCTAAGAAAGTCTCCAAATGGATTTAGAAGTGAATTCTACCAATCATTTAAGTAATAATTAATTCCTATTCTACTGAAACTATTTAATAAAATAGAAGGAATTCTGCTGAATTCTTTTTATGACATCAATATGGTGATGATAGCTAAACCAGGAAGAATCAAAATAGACAAAGGAAATTGTAGACCGATTTCCTTAAAGAACATTATTGCAAAAATTTTAAAGAAAATGTTAGCAATGAAATCACAGCAAGTTATTACTAGGATAACACACCATGATCAGGTAGGATTTATTACAGGTAGGCAAGGATGGTTCAATATTAGGAAAATATTCAACATAATTGAACATATCATTAGCAAAACCAACAGAAATCATATGATTATCTCAAAAGATGCTGAATAAATGGAGTTTTCCTTAACATAATAAATAGTATCTATCTAAAACCATCAACAAATATTATTTGTAATGATCATAAACTAGGAGTGTCTCCAATAAGATCAGTGGTGAAACTAGGATGCCCATTATCACTATTACAATTCAATATAGTATTAAAAATATTAGCTTTGGAAATAAAAGGAGAAAAATAAATTGAAAGGATCAGAATTAGCAATGAGAAACAAAGCTTTCCTCTATGCAGATGGTATACTTAGAGAACCCAAGAAAATCACCTAAAAAGCTCATTGAAACAATTAACATGACTTCTGGCCAAGATGGGGTAGGGGGGCTTGAGTCAATTAGGGAGCATAAGCATGCTGACTCTCTGGAGCTTGGCAACAGGGCTGGGGGGAGAGTTCTGGTGCAAGATAGCTGCAGAAACACCATCCCTGGCCTCCTCTGGTCTGAGAAACTCTGAGTCTATGCCTCCATTGCAGTTGAGGGCCTCTTCCCACAACAAACAATAGCAGACTACTTCTGCCTCAGGCACAGGTGTGTGAGCAGAAGAACCATCCCAGCTGACAATAGGGAGAGGAATTACCTCAAGCTAGGGTAAAGCCCACCATTGATTGAAGGCAAAAGGATTCATTAGCTCCAGCTCCTCCCTTCAGGCCAAGGGAGAAGGCCTCAATCAAGGTCACAGACATGCCAGAGAAAGCAACCAGCACCTCCTACTGGCCATCAAGAGAAATTGCCCTCAGTGAGTAAAGCCTCTATTGAACCCAAGCCCCTCTGAACCAGCCCCTCCTAAACTCAAGGTATTAGCAAAATTAAGAAGGGTCAGTGGAAAGGTGGATCCATAGAAAAATTCTAGGAAGGGAAAGACCCTAACTCAGACAGACCTAGAACCTTTGAGGAGAATACGATCTGGTCTTCAGCACACAAAGACTTCCTTGAAGAAATAAGGAAGGAGTTTAAACATCAACTGGAAAATTTGGGAGAGACAATTAATACCTTGCAACAAGAAAACAAATCCTTAAAAAATACAATTTGACAAATACAAAATGAGAATAAATCTCTCAGATCCTCAACTGGATAAATGCAAAATGAGAATAATTCTCTCAGATCCTCAATTGGGCAAATGCAAAAAGAAAATAATTCTCTCAAAACATCAATTGGTCAAATGGAAAACTCATTCAAAAGTAGAATTGATCAATTGGAAAAGGAGTTGCAAAAGGTTAATGAAAAAAACTCCTCCCTAAAAAAAAGAATGCAGTCTGCAGAAACTAATGACTCCATGAGACAGCACAAGCCAGTTAAACAAAATCAAAAAACATTAAAAAATAGAAGAAAATGTTAAATACCTCATCAGCAAAACCACTGACCTTTAGAATACGTCGAGGAGAGGCAACCTGAAAATTATTGCACTTCCTGAAACCATTAAAGAGATAAAAAGCCTGGACATATTATTACAGGATCTAGTGATGGAAAACTGCCCTGAATCATGGAACCAGAGGGCAAAGTAGTTATTGAAAGAATACATCGATCCTCTCCAGAAAAAGATCCTAAAATGAAAACACCAAGGAATGTTGTGGCCAAATTCCAGAACTATCAGATAAAAGAGAAAATCCTGCAAGCAGCCAGAAAGAAACAATTTAAATATCAAGGAGCCACAGTAAGGATTACCCTGGACCTGGCTGCATCAACATTAAGGGATGGAAGAGCTTGGAAGGAGATATTTTGAAGAGCAAGGAAGCTTGGAATGCAGCCAAGAATCCACTATCCCGCAAAGCTGGGCCTTCTCTTGCAGGGATAAGATGGACATTTAATGAAATGGAAGAATACCAAAAATTCCTGATGAAAAGACAAGAGCTAAATAGAAAATCTGGACATCAAACAGGAGGTTCAAGAGACACATGAAAAGGTAAAAAAAAGGGGGGGGTAGTAAAAGAAAAAAAACTGCTATCCAATAAGTTGAAACTGTCTATATTCCAGCATGGGGAAAAAGATTCTCATAAATATTGAGAGTTGTAACTCTAATAGAGAGAATATACACCTAGCCAGAAGTGATGGACATGCATGACCTATCCATGAGACTGCTATCCAAAGGGATGTAACTGGCTTTAACCCCTCTTGGGAGAAAGACTCTAATAACTCTCAAGAATTTTAACTCTATCAGATAGAATATACTTAGCTAGAAGTGACAAATACTCAGAATTTTCTATGACTCAGATAGAATGATCTAAAAAACACTACCTCCTTAAAAAGGGGGAAGGAGACAGGAGGAGGGAGGGGATTGAATGGGGTAAATCTCTTTACACTAAGAGGTACAAAATGCTTATGGTAATAAAGGGGAAGAAGGGAGTAGATGAGAAACACCTGAATCTTCTTCTCATCAGACTTGGCTTAAAGTAAATTTACACATGCTCAGTTAACTTAAAAAAAACCTAACCTTTTAATTATTAAAAGGGGAAAAGGGGAGGGAGATGGAGAAAGGGAGAGGGAGTGGGGAAAAAAGGGGAACTAACAAAAGGAAGGGAAGGGAAAAGGGTAAAAGGGAAAGGGTTAAGAAAGGGGAGGGATGATATAGGAGGGCAAACACACTGAAGGGGGTGGTATTCAGAAACAAAATACTGGGGAATATGGATAAGGGGGAAGGAGAAAATACAAACAGAGGGAAGAAGGCATGGAGGGCAATAAAGAATTATTAATAACTGAATGTTAATGGGATGAATGCTCCCTTAAAATGTAAGCAAATAGCAAAGTGGATTAAAAACCAGAATCTGACAATATGCTGCTTACAAGAAGCTGATTTGAAGCAGAGAGATACATATAGAGTAAAGATAAAAGGTTAGAGCAAAATATATTTTACTTCAGCTAAAGTTAAAAAAAGCAGGGGTAGCAATCCATATCTCATGCAAAGCAGCTGCAAAATAGATAGTGTTAAAAGAGATAAGGAAGGAAACTTTACCCTCCTAAAAGGTACCATAGACAATAAAGTTATTTCAACACTGAATATATATGCACCCAATGGAACAACATATAAATTCTTAGAGGAGAAGCTGAAAGAACTACAGGAAGACACAGACGACCACATTCTAATAGTGAGAGACCTCAACCTCCACGCTCTCAGATCTAGATAAATGAAATCATAAAATAAACAAGAAAGAAGTTAAGGAGGTAAATAGATTGTTAGAAAAATTAGATATGGTAGACTTACAGAGAAAATTGAATGGGGATAGAAAGGAATATACTTTTTTCTCTGCAGTACATGGAACTTATACAAAAATTGACCATGTACTAGGACACAAAAACCTAATGATCAACTGCAGAAAGGCAGAAATAGTGAATATATCTTTCTCAGATCACAATGCAAGAAAAGTCATATACAATATTGGGTCAAGGAGATATAGATGAAGAACAAATTGGAAACTGAATAACCTCATTTTAAAGAATGAGTGGACCAAAAAATAAATTATAGAAAGAATTAACCATTTTATCCTAGATAATGATAATAATGAAACAACATACCAAAACCTATGGGATTCACTCAAAGAGGCTCTCAGGGGATATATTATAGCTTTAAATGCTTACATGAATAAATTGGAGAAAAAGGAAATCAATGAAATAAACATGCAACTAAAAAAATTAGAGAAAGAACAAATCAAAAATCCCTAATTAAATACCAAATTAGAAATTCTAAAAATTAAAGGAGAAATTAATAAAATCGAAAGCAAAAATAAACTACTGAATTAATAAATAGAGCCAAAAGTTGGTATTATGAAAAAGAGCAATAAAATTGATAAACCTCTGGTCAATTTGATTAAAAAAAAGAAGAAAACAAAATTGCTAGTATTATAAATGAAAAAAGGTGAACTCACCACCAATGAGGAGGAAATTAAAGTAACAATTCAGAATTATTTTGTCCAACTCTATGCCAATAAATTTGATAATCTATTTGAAATGGATGAATATTTACAAAAATATAAGTTGCCCAGGTTAAATGAAGAAGAGATTAAATACCTAAAAAACCCTATCTCAGAAAAAGAAGTTCAATAATCTATCATTGAACTCTCTAAGAAAAAATCTCCAGGGCCTGATGGATTCACAAGAGAATTCTACCAAACATTTAAGGAACAATTGGTTCCAATTCTATATCAACTCTTTGGAAAAATAGGGAAAGATGGAACTCTGCCTAACTCTTTCTATGAAACCAATATGGTGCTGTTACCTAAACCACTAAGAGTTAAAACAAAGAAAATTATAGACCTATCTCCCTGATGAACACAGATGCAAAAGTCTTAAATAAAATCTTAGCAAAATGATTACAACAAGTTATCACTAGGATAATACATTATGATCAAGTAGGATTTATTCCAGGAATGCAAGGTTGGTTAAATATTAGGAAAACTGCTAGTATACTCAATTATATGAACAACAAACCTATCAGAAATTATATGATTATATCAATAGATGCTGAACAAACTTTTTGAGAAAATACAGCATCCATTCCTGCTAAAAACACTAGAGAGTGTAGGAATAAATGGACTGTTCCTTAGAATAATTAGCAGTTTCTATCAGAAACGATCAACAAGCATTACATTCAATGGGAAGAGGCAAGAGGCATTCCCAATAAGATCAGGGGTGAAACAAGGGTGCCCATTATCACCACTATTATTCAATATTGCATTAGAAATGCTCAGGGATGGTGTTCGCAGCTCTCATGCACCAGAACTCTCCCCCCCCCCCAGCCCTGTCAGCAAGTTCCAGAGGGACAGCACCAACAGCAGTGCCTCCGCTCCCTAGTTGACTCAAGCCCCCTCCGTCTAGCCCCACCACTGATCCAGCAGGTGCGGCTCTTGGGTCCTCAGACACCCAGCTCCAATTCAGCTGCTAATCTGGCTGATCCGGGGCTGATCTGCCCTCTGAGCCCAGACTCACTGGCTCAAATTCATCCAATGCTGCTGCAAGAGACAAATCCTGAGGTAGATATTCTTTCTCCTGGCTTTTCTTTCTGGGTTTTGTGGGTCGTATTTCTGTTAAGAGGTTTGTTTGATATGATAGATGGGGAAAGATCAGGAGACTTTAGAACTGTGCCTGCCTTCTCTCCACCATCTTGGCCAGAAGTCAACTTATAAATTTTCAAATAAAAAAATCAGTAATGATTTTATTTAATAATTTTATATAATTCATACTAAATTTCTAAATAAAATTAAAAGAAATGATGAAATAGGGATAAAAGATGAATACCTTATTTTTACTTCAAAGTATATATTATACAGGAGCAATCATCAAAACCACCTGATACTGCTTTAAAAATATAGTACAATAGGACAGATTAAACATGGAAGAAAAAGATCCAATATAACTCAAGTTTCATAAAGTGGAAAACATAAATTACCTAGGAAAAAACTCCCTTTTTGATAAAAATTTTTGATTAAAAACTTGGGGAAAACATGGAAATCCACCTGGCAGAAATTAGGTTTAGATAAATATTTTCCAACATGCTCCACAAAACTTACAAGATTGGATAAAATAATCATTTTTTTAATCTTACAATTTTTACCTTACTATTTTATCTTACTATCTTACTATTAAAGAGCAAACTATAAGCAATAATTAGGAAATGCAATATCACTTGCCTCTCAAAGTCATTGCACAAGAGATACATTATTAACCAAATAAATGATGGAGGTAATTACAAAGTTAAAATAGATAATTTTGATCATATGAAATTGAATATCCTCTGCACAGAGTTATATATGAAGATATTTTCCTACATTATATGTCCAGTCAGTAGATCAATTCCATTTGTTTAACTCATATTATATTTCAAGTACTGGGTAAAATAATGGAGATAGAAATGAAGATACAAAGACTAATAATGATACTTCAAGTCAATCTCTGCTCTCAAATATTTCATGGTCTAATGGGAGAGACAACATGCAAACAACTATATAGAAATGAGAAAAAAGGATAAAGTGGAGTCTCAGAGTGAAGATAAAGAAATGTAGCAAAAGGTACCCTATAGGCAAGGGACCAACAGGTGTCTTAGTACAAAGAAGTGCTTTAACTCAGTAAGATTTCAGTTTAAATCCAGCTTAAAAACTCTTACTAGTTGTGTGACCCTAGGCAAGTCACTTAACTTCCACTCCCCATTGTTTCTTATCTGCCAAAGGAGAAACAACAGTGAAAGAAATAGCAAACTAATCTAATATCTTTGCCATGAAAATACTATGGACAAAAAAATCTATGGTATTAAGGACACGACTGGAAAACAATACCCTGTAATCATTATTATTATGCATCTTAATTATCATAAATCCTCACAAAAGAACCTCACATTGAGACTTTTCTTTCTCTAAAAACCTCAAGATACTATTTACATGTTATCTATGTTTCTGATATATGGCAGATGATTTAACCCCAAAATGCAAATGTTTTCCTGTCATTAGCAATAAACCATTTGTATTATATATGGAGAATGTCAAAAGGCATAAAGTAAATGGAAAGAATGAAATTGTTTTCTATTGAATTAATGGCTCTATGATAAAATTCCTTTGCTAACAGGTAATATATATACTCAGTGTTATCATTTCAGTTACTAATAATTACACTTCACTAAGAAATCATAAAAATGAACAATTCATATATGTTTTCTTGACAGAGGGAAGCATGAATGTTTTAAAAAAAAGACTGAATACATATATTAGAGTGGCTGGATATACTGGCAGGAATTCTCATTTGCCATATGAATAGTTCCATTGTTTGCAATAACTGAGTCGATGCTTTGATAAATAATAATAAAAATGCTTTTTAAAAATCCAATCATGATTATTTATTTCAAAATATATTCTTTTCAAGTGATATCATCTTTGTGATTTTTGATACCATAATTACTATAAGAAAAACTTATTATGGCCTAGTTTTTCCTACTATGAATATATGAAAAATACACCATGATTTTCTATATGTGTGTGAAACAATCAAAACAAAAAAAATATAATAGTTTATGACCATGAACTGGATTTCCAAAGTCATGAATAGTGTCAGACCTCACATGCTTTACTTTCATTTTCTATTCCAAGTAAGAGTTAAAGGATTAAAACTCGCAAGTTAAAGGCAACATGGAGAATACTTCAGTGGAAAAACAGGAAAAAACCCAGCTCTAGCAATCTTCCCCACCTATGTGCAATAAAGGATGCAAAATCATGATCTACTTCAACAAAATTATTAAGAAAGTTTGAAATCCAGGAAAGAAAAATGTCAAAACTAGATAACCTATGCTTTGTTAGATATATTATTTGTTATCCTTTCATTTAAATCATTCCCCCTCTTAAAAAAACTTTGGGGCTGAAATCTTTTAGGGTTTGTCTCAAACCCACCTTCTTTGAAGATGGAACTTTGCTATATCACATGACTATTAAGCATCAGAAGTTAGTACTTTATTATTTTATCATTTTTTAAATGAGAGAGAAAATGAGTAATTGCTACTCAAAATATTGAATATGCTATCCCTGTATGTTATTCAAAGTCTGACCACAGTTCACACTTATCATATATATGGTAGTGCAGTGGAGAAAGAAGTCACTTATTCTTTGTTTACCCCAGTTTCCTCAGCTGTAAAATGATGATAGAATAGGATCTCTGACAAGGTTAATAAATGGGATAACATTTATAAGCCCCCCAAAAAATGTGGTACAGTGCCTGACAGGTAGTGGGTGCCATAAAAATGCTTATTCTTTTTCATTCATTCTTGGTAGTATGTAGTGTAATGTAAAGTACTACTTAGTTTTGTTGTGTTTTTTTCATGACTCTATGATTCTATTTGGGTATTTTTTTTCAAAGAGACTAGTTTATCATTTCTTTTTTTTTGGTTTATTTTGCAAATGAGGAAATTGAGGAAAATTAGGTTCAGTGACTTGTCCAGGATCATAGAACTAATAAGTGTCTTTGGCTATATTTGAACTCAGAAAGATGAGTCTTCCTGACTCCAGGACTGGCATTCTATCTACTCCCCTACCTAGCTGCTCTAAAAAAATGTTGTTGGTTCACTTTTCATGTTCTCACTTGGGGCTTTCTTCCAAAGATACTAGAATAGTTTGGCATTTCTTTCTCCAGTTTATTTTGCAGATGAAGAAATTAAGACCAATAAATTTAAATGATTTGCCCAAAGTCAAATTGCTAGAATAAAGCAAAATTTTAATTCAGGCCTTTAATTCAGACTCCAGACCCAGTGCATATCAAAACATTGGCAATGAACCTAATAATTTTCAATCTTACTTTTTGATTTAACTGATGCATTTGATTCTGTACTAAAATCAGCATAGTTTATTTGTTCACTATCTATCTCTTACTTGAATTAAACACTAGAACTTATTCCTAAGGGGCGGCTAGGTGGCACAGTGGATACAGCACTGGCCCTGTAGTCAGGAGTACCTGAGTTCAAATCCAACCTCTGACACTTAATAATTACCTAGCTGTGTGGCCTTGGGCAAGCCACTTAACCCCATTTGCCTTGCAAAAACCTAAAAAAAATAAAAAAGAACTTATGCCTAACATGTCATAAGTTAGGGGTTTTGAGCTGTCTCTTTGCTCCAAGGCTCAAGTCCATATTTCATCACTTTTTTCCCCATTTTTCAGTAGGCAAAATATGAAACATAAAAGCAGAGGATCTGTTTCAAATATAGACTTTCATCTTCATTCCTTATGTTGATTTTCGTATGTCACTTTACCTATGTGATCCTCAGTTCCTCATCTAGAAATTGGTTTGGCAAGATTAACTGACTTCTTTCATCTCTAAATCTAGGATTCCTTCAGGAACTCAAAGAAGGAATACTTGGATAAGAAATAACATGGAGAAAAGCAAAAGTGATCTGGGTTTTGTATGATCCTGAACAAGTTCTCTAATATCATTAAGCCTTAGTTCCTTCATCTGAAAAAGGAAACCACATATAAGGGATATTCTTTGGAAAACTTGAGACCCTAGATTTAATGAGCAATGGGACCCTTGTTTCATACACCACTCCTGAAATGATCAAATTTTGCTTTAACATTCCAGGCTGTTACTGTATATCATATTATTGATTCATATTAATTTTGCAGTCTACTAAAATGAACATGTGGGTTGTTATTTCCATCTAGGTATCTTTTTCCAGAAAAGCAAGTTGTCAGAGTTGGAAGGAACCACAGAGATCATTTTAAGTTGAAAGTGTACATGAAAAAAAATTCATAAAATCTATCCCAATAACTTGCAAAGACTGAAGAAGGTCTTCCTGTCTCTAAACAAATTTATTCCACTTTTATATAGCCTTAATTTTCAGGAACTTTTCCTTTCATTCAATTGAAACTTACTTATCTGTAGGTTTTTACCATTCTCCTAGTTCTCTCTTCACTAGCCATACAGAAAAAAATTCTTCTACATGTTCAACATTCGTATATTTGTAGATATGGATCATGCTCCCAGTAACATCTGCCCATCAAACCTGGGCAAAGAGTCCTTTATGTTTTTGGACTCTTACATAGCCAAAATATAGCCAAAAACCAAATGGACTCTTCTATCTTACTCCTCCCATTTTTGAAAGAATATCTTTTAGCTTTCTTTTTAGTCATGCAGAGTTTGGGTGTTGCTGATTTTCTTCTTTCAGAATTATGTAATAATCTTCTATTTGTTTTATTACCTGCCTTTTCAGTTAAATGTCTTTTAAAAAATTCTAGGTTCTTTGATAATATTGAGATAAATGAACATTTAACTCTCTTTAGATGACTTCCTCTTTATAAGAAATTTTTAGAATGCCATTCTTGATCAGATTCAGCATTTTGGGTTTTTCTGAAGAACTGCCCTTTCAAGGAAGGATACTTAACTTTTCTTTCAAGATTTTGTACCTCTTGTCCCTAAATCTAGAATGATATCAGACTATATATGACTTTACCCTTCCTCACAAATTTTAGAATGTACTAGACCTCATTTTTCACTTTCTTCTATTTCTCTTACTACTACTACTACTACTACTACTACTACCACTACTACTACTACTACCAGTACTCCTACTACTCCGACTACTCCTCCTCCTCCTACTACTACTACTACTATTACCACCACCATCACCACCAACACCACCACAGAACATATATATTTTTAGATTTGTAGAATTCTTTGCTTATGATATCTTTGTCATTATTTGATGTAATGTAATGTGATGTAATGTAATCCTGTCATGTAACTATTATTATTACTATTTGTCATATGAAAAAACTGTCACTGACAGAGGTTATATGTCTGGAATAACACAATAAGTAACTAAGGGAGGATTTGAACCATGTCTTCTTGTCTCCAAGTCCAGCATTTTTTCTATTATTTAACCTAATTTATCCTAAATTCTGTACTTTCTCTCATTTATCATTTTCACCATAACTAGTAATTTGTTACATCTAAGGATTCTATCTATAATATCAATTTTATTATCTCTTCTGCATTTTGACAACTAAATATCATTATCAATTAGAACTTTTTAGCTGCCTTGAAATAAAATAAATTCACAAAAATGTTCTGCATTTTCATGGAGACGTAATATAATTAAGTAGTGACTAATTGAAGAAAAAATTCTCTTCAAAATAACTTCAAAATAATGAATTATATGAGAATCAACATACTAAAGTAGTTTCAAAATATATAGACACACATCATTGGTAATGAAGCTATATCATTATTAAACATGCATGCATCTAATGGCATAGCATCCAAATTCCTGGAAGAAAAACTGAGTGAATTACAAGTAGACATAGAAAGCAAAGCTTTAATAACTGGGGAGCCTCAACTTCCCTCTCTCAGAACTAGATAAATCTAACCACAAAATAAACAAGTAGGAAGTTAAGAAGGTAAATGAAATTTTAGAAAACCTAGATATGATAGACCTCTGTAGAAAACTTAATGGTCATAGAAAAGAATATACCTTTTTTCTTGGTAGTACATGGCACCTTCACAAAAATTGATCATGTATTAGGGCACAAAAACCTTATAACCAAATGCAGAAAGGCAGAAATAATAAATACACACTTCCCAGACCATGATAAAATAAAAAGGTCAAGGAAGGATAAACCAAGAACTAATTGGAAATTAAATAATTTTATCTTAAATAATGGGTGAGTCAAAAGCAAGTAATAGAAATAATCAATAATCACATCCAAGAAAACGATAATAAGAAGACATCATACCAAAATTTATGGGATGCAGCCAAGGCAGTTTTGAGGGGAAACAAAACAAAAACAAAAACAAAACAGCCCCTTCAGAATCTGATGAACAATTTATAAAAAAAAATATCTTTTATATATCTCTTTCCCTTAATCCTAATTCTCCATACCAAAAATGACTACTCTGTAAACATATTTATTTTATTTCTACAAATACATGTCATGAAAGGTTTTGAACATCCATCCATATGCACATGTACCTTTTTAAATAACAAAAGTTCCTTCCACCCTCCCTTCCCATACCATCCCCTCAGATGTGAATCTGCAATAAATGTGTTTTGCTTCTTTGTTACTTATTCTAATTCCTTTAATTTCCTTTCCTTCTCTTATTGCTAAATCTAACATATCTACTACAATATTAAACAATAGTGGTGATAATGGACATCTTTGTTTCACTGCTGATCTTACTGAGAACGTTTCTAGGTTATCCCCATTACATCCACCGCTTGTTGATAATTTTAGATAGACACTGCTTTTCGTTTTAAGGAACACTACATTTTTTCCTATATTCTCTAGTGCTTATACTAGGAATGGGTGCTGTATTATGTCAAAACATTTTCAGTATCTACTGAAATATCCATATGATTTCTGTTATGTTTGCTGGTTATGTGTTCAATTATGCTGATAAGTTTTCCTAATATTGACTCAACCTTTCATTCCTGGTATAAATCTTACTTGATCATAGTGTCTTATTCTAGTGATAACTTACTGTAATCATTTTGATAATATTTCATTTAAAAATTTAACATTCATAATCCTTAGGGAAATTTTCTTTTTCCATTTTTCCTTTTCCTGGTTTAGGTATAAGCACCATATTGGTGTTACAGAAGGAATTTCACAGAATTCCTTCTTCACCTTTTTTTTTAATAGTTTATATAGAATTGGAGCTAATTGTTCCTTGAATATTTGGTAAAATTCACTTGTCAATCCATCTGGGCCTGGTGATTTTTTCTTAAGGAGTTACTTGATGACTTGTTCAATTTCTTTTTTTTCCTTTGAGATGGGGTTATTTAAGTATTTAATTTCCTCTTCTTTTAACCTGTACAGTTCATATTTTTGTAAATATTCATCCATTTCACTTAGGTTGCCAAATTTATTGGCATATGGTTGGGCAAAATAACTTCAAGCTATTACTTTAAATTCCTTCTTATTGTGAATTCAACTTATGAATTCAATTTTTTCATTTCATTGGTAATACTGATAACTTGTTTTTCTCTTTTTTAAAATCAAATTAACAAGAGGTTTTTCTATTTTATTGGTTTCTTTTTTCATAAAGTCAACTCTCAGATTCATGTATTTGCTCATTAGTTTTTCCTTACTTTTTGATTACATTAACTTCTTTTATTTTCAGAATTTCTAATTTGGTATTTAATTGGGGAGTTTTAATTTGCTCTTTCTCCAGCTTTTTTAATTGCATGCCCAATTCATTGACCTCTTCTTTCTCTATTTTATTCATGTAAGCATTTAGGGATATAAAATTTCTACTAATAACTGCTTTGCCTACATCTCAAAAATTATGATATTTCATTTCCTTATTATTGTCTTGGATAAATTATTAATCATTTCTATAATTTGCTGTTTGATCCACTTATTCTTTAAAATCAGATTATTTAGTTTCCAATTAATTTTAGCCCTAGCTCTCCATGGTCTCTGAGTCTCTGATTTTTGTACTACTGAAATGAACAGGTTCATCATGGTTGATAATCACCCCATGCTGTTATTAGAGTGTATAATGTTCTGGTTCTGCTTAATTCACCCAGCAGCAATTTATGCAAATCTTTCCAGGCTTTTCTGAAATACTGTCCCTCATGATTTCTTATAGAACAATAATGTTCCATCACATTAATATAACACAATTTATTCAGCCATTCCCCAATTGATGAGCATTTCCTCATGTTACATGTGAGATTTTTATCCTTTTTCCATGATCTTTTCAGGAATTAGACCCAGTAGTGGTATTGCTGAATCAAAGGAGTAGGCATATTTTAATTGTACTTTGGACAAATTGCTCGCTAGAAAGGTTGGATCGGTTCACAACTCCATGAACAATGTATTAGTTTCCCAGTTTTCCCACATCCCCTCCTATATTGATCCTTTTCCTTTCTAGTCATATTGGTAAATCTGAGAGGTGTGAGATGGTACCTCAGAGAAGCTTTCATTTGCATTTCTCTAATCCATAATGATTCAGAAGAATTTTCATAAGACATTAGATAGCTTTGATTTCTTCATCTGATAACTGCTTTTCCATATCCTTTGACCATTTATTAAATGGGGAATGACTTTTTTTAATAACTTGGTCAATTCTATTTTTAAAGAAACTTATCTTTTTTCCATTCCAATTGTGTTTTTGAAGGAATTATTTTCTTTTTACATCTATCCAATTATATTTTTAAAGGATTTGTTATCTTCTGCCATTTTGGGGGACAAAATGTTAATTTTCTCTTGTATTTCTTTTCCCAATTTTTTACATTTGATTTTTAAAATTCTTCAGAACTCTTCCAAGAAGTCTTTCTGGACTGGAAGCCAATCACATTCTCCTCCAAAGTTGCACATGTAGTATCCCTTCTGTCCTCTTTTTCTGAGCTAGTGATTTGCCTATCCTTATTTCCAAGGTAACTTTCAATGGAATCTAATTTTCTCTGAGATTTATTATACAATTTGGAAATTGTTAGTGAGCTCTATCATAAATTTCTTATGTTGGAGGAGGGGCTCACTCAGACCCTTGATGTTGATAACTGTAGAGATTTGTTTAATGGCCTGGGGCTCTTGATGTTAGGAATTCAAAGGGGTTGCTCAGTGGACCAGTCTGTAAAGATCACCAGAGGCTCTCTCTCTCTTGGAACCATTAAGACTGGTAATGTCAATCACTTATTCCCTGGGTCATTGAAAAAAAATTAGGAACACCTGGGACTGTCTCTTTGTTATATGCACAGAATGCCAGACCCTCATTGTTGGAAACACCATGGTCTTGCCATCTGGGTCAGGCAGTCTAGACCAGTCAAGCAGGCTCAATGTGGGGTCTGGGCACTTAAGCTTTTGCTTTCCCAGTCCACTAGCTATGCACTCTATCCAAGTTTAAACTATAAAAGCCTCCACTGAAGATCTCCCCCACAGTCAAGGATTTCATTTTAGACCTTGCCTCCCCCTGCCATCCATTGAGCTGGATTTCTGTTTTATGCCCTTGGTATGCATGCTCCCCTGTGACAGATCTGACTGAAAGATATTCCACTCTGTTCTTTTGTGGGTTCTGTCAAATTTGCTAACAGGCTTGATTGTCATTTCTGAGGGAAACTCAGGTTAGCTTAAGAAAGTTCCTGGCTTTTCTCCATCATCTTGGCCAGAAGACCAGTGCTGAAATTGTTAAATTTTCTAGGGCAAGGTTTTGGTTCCACATGGCAAACCAGATAGCTGGAAATAGGATATGGAATTGCCTTTTTACTTTGTTCCACTGTTTTTTTTTTTTAAATACCAAAAAATTTGTAATGATACTTTTTTTTGATTGCTTAGGAATTCTGGAATTGTAATAACTTGAATTTAAAATATTGCAAATTGTGTAATAAGACAAATTCTTAGAATAATAATAATAAGAAGAAGAATATCCAAAATTGATCTAGAGTTTTAAGGTTTGAAATGGACTTTACATTATTTTATATCGTTTGATCTTCAGAACAACCCAGTCAGATACTGAATATTGGCTCTCCTCCTAGAAATGATCAGAGAGTGGTGACAAAAGCTCACATTATTTGAGTCTCATTCCAATAAGTCTAAACAGCATCTAGAAGATCAATATTCTCCCATTGAATTAGAGTTTCTAGTCAACTTGGATATTGGCTTGTTCACAACAAAATGCTATACACGAATATTAGGAAGAATTGAATATGATTAAAAATCCCTTTGACTTCTGAAATCTTCTTTTGATGGGAAGAAGAAAATAATACATTTTTTTAATTTCTTTAGTTTCTTGAACAGCCATTCACAGTTCTTAGTAATGATTTCTGTATTCCATCTAGAATTAGAGTTTCTTTTAGAAATAAAATTTGTAACCCTTATGCAGCATTCAGAATTTTTATTAGTCATAAAATTTGGAAAATCTGAAATTTTTTCCTCTCAGGTCTTAAAGAAAGATAGCAGACATTTCTTTCCTTAGATTGGATTCAAAGTGTCTCCACTGCCCTTGTTTCCTTCCTACCTTCCTTCCTTCCTTCCTTCCTTCCTTCCTTCCTTCCTTCCTTCCTTCCTTCCTTCCTTCCTTCCTTCCTTCCTTCCTTCCTTTTTTCTTTCTCTTTCTTTTTTGCTTACTTTCATTCCTTTTCTCTTTACTACTTTTTCATTTTTTCTTTATTTTTTCTTTTTCCTTCTTTTTTTTCCCTTTCTCTCTCTCTCCCTCTCTCTCTCTCTCTAGCTTTTCTTCTTTCTTTTTTTCTTTATTTCTTAATTATTTTGATTAGAGGCCAAAATGTGATTTTATTGCTAGAAGAAACTGCTGAATGGAGATACTCCTTTTCCCATATAGACCAGCACCTCATTATTGAGATCAGAATTGTCACATGCCCTGCCCACAGGTCATTAATGCCCATAACACTCTGGAGTACAGCATGAACCATTTTAAAATGCAGTGAGGACATATTTGACAAAATAGATTAAAATATAATAAAACATGTAATATTAATATGTCGTTTTCTAAATCAGTATATATCCAGCAAGGATGCTTAATCATAGTTTGGCACTCCTCTTTCTATTTTAATTTGACAGAGCTGGTCTAGATCACTGAAAAGTTAAATGACTTAACTATAGCTACTAGGAATCAGAGATAAGAGTTAAACTCAAGTGTTCATAGCTCTCAGGACAGCTCTCTAGTCATTACACCAACCTTGGGTGTACAAATTCAATCCACCATTTGTGAACTATTTCCTCTTTGACCTTCTTGCACATTCTTTCATGATGTTATGGCATTTAAAAGGATTTGATCAACATGATTTTTGAGTAATTTAATTATTTTATTAATAAGGCCAACATGTTATACATACAAGTATGGTTATTTCACTGTCTCTTGACAGCATATAATCATGGCAGCAACTCACAATTTATATACCATTCAAAATAGTAGATGGTCCATCAAATAGCAATCAAATCTAATTTCTTCATGTGACTGGAGTGGGTTATTAAAATAAAGGTTTTACCTTCATTTCTAATAAATTCCAATGCAAAATAAAATTCACTTCTTAAATCCCAATCATTCTTTGAGGCAGAAGCATCTGCTTCTTTCTCAGAAGGTCCAGTTCCCTCCTTATACCTCACTTAAAGTCAATGACCTCATTCACTTTTCTTTTTAGTTGTTTTATCTTATATTTTAACATATCTTTTTTTAAGAAAGATTTTATTTATATTGAGTTTTACAATTTTCCCCCCATTCTTGCTTCCCTACCCCCACTCCCCCCACAGAAGGCATTCTGTTAGTCTTTACATTGGTTCCATATTATATGTTGATCTCAGTTGAATGCGATGACAGAGAAATCATATTCTTAAGGAAGAAAAATAAAGTATGAGATAGTAAAATTACATAATAATATAATGCTATTTTTTTCTAATTTGACAGTAATAGTCTTTGATCTTTGTTCAAATTCCATATTTTTTCCTCTGGATACAGATGGTATTCTCCATTGCACATTGCTCAAAATTGTCCCTAGTTACTGCACTAAAGGGATGAGCAAGTCCATCAGGTTTGCTCATCATCCCCATGTTGCATTAGGGTATACAATGTTTTTCTGGTTCTGCTCATCTCACTCAACATCAGTTCATGCAAATCCTTCCAGGCTTCTCTGAATTCCCCTCCCTCCTGGTTTCTAATAGAACAATAGCATTCCATGACATACATATACCACAGTTTGTTAAGCCCTTCCCCAATTGAAGGACATTCTCTTAATTTCCAATTTTTGCCACTATAAAAAGGGTTGCTATAAATATTTTTGTACAAGTGATGTTTTTACCATTTTTTATCATCTTTTCAGGGTATAGACCCAGTAGTGGTATTTCTGGGTGAAAGGATATGTATATTTTGTTGCCCTTTGGGCATAATCCTAAATTACTCTCCAGAAAGAATGGATGAGTTCACAGCTCCACCAACAATGTATTTGTGTCCCAGATTTCCCCCATTCATTCCAACATTGATCATTATCCTTTCTGGTCATATTGGCCAGTCTGTGAGGTATGAGGTGATATCTCAGAGATGCTTTAATTTGCATTTCTCTAATAAGTAATGATTTGGAACAATTTTTCATATGACTATGGATTGCTTTGATTTCCTTATCTGTGAATTGCCTTTGCATATTCTTTGGCCATTTGTCAATTGGGCAATGGTTTGGTTTTTTTTTTTGAAAATTTGACTCATTTCTCTGTATATTTTAGAAATGAGACCTTTGTCAGAAATACTAGTTGAAAAAATGTTTCCCAATTTGCTACAATTCTTTTGATCTTGGTTACAATGGTCTCTGCAAAAGCTTTTTAATTTAACATAGTCAAAATTATCAAGTTTGTCTTGAATGAAGTTCTCTATCTCTTCCTTGGTCATAAACTGCTTCCCTTTTCGTATATCTGATAGGTAAACTACTCCTTATCTTCTAGTTTGCTTGTGATATATTTTTTATATCTAAATCCTGTATCCATTTGGATATTATCTTGGTATAGGGTTTGAAGTGTTGGTCTAATCTAAGTTTCTTCCATACTACCTTCCAGTTTTCCCAGCAGTTTTTATTGAAGACAGAATTTTTATCCCAACAGCAGGACTCTTTGGGTTTATCAAACAGCAGAGAACTATAATTATTTCCTGCTATTGCACCTAGTCTATTCCATTGATTCATAACTCTATTTCTTAGCCAATACCAGACAGTTTTGAGGACCAATATTTTATAATATAATTTTAGATCTGATAAAGCTAAGCCACCTTCTTTTGCACTTTTTTTCATTGAATCCATGGAAATTCTTGACTTTTTATTTCTCTATATAAATTTACTTACCACTTTTTCTGACTCATTAATGTAATATTTTGGAATTTTGATTGGTAGGGCACTAAACAAGTAGTTTAGTTTTGATGGAATTGTCATTTTTTTATATTAGCTTGACCTATCCGTGATGTTTGCCCAGGTATTTAAATCTGATTTTATTTGCATGAGAAGATTTTTGTAATTGTTTTCAAAAAGGTTTTGAGTCTGCCTTGGCAGGTAGACTCCTAGGTATTTTGTTTTGTCTGAGGTTACTTTGAATAGGAATTCTCTTTCTAGCTCTTTCTGCTGTATCTTGCTAGTCATATATATAGAAATGTTGAGGATTTATGAGGGTTTATTTTATATCCTGCTGCAAGTTGCTAATTATTTCTAGTAGTTTTTTAGAAGAATTTTTGGGTTTCTCTAGGTATACCATCATGTCTTCTGCAAAGAGTGAGAGTTTTGTCTCCTCCTTACCTATTCTAATTCCTTTAATGTCTTTTTCTTCTTTTATTGCTGAGGCTAACATTTCTAATATGATATTGAATAGTAGTGGTGATAATGGCCATCCTTGTTTCACCTCTGATTTTATTGGGAATACCTCAAGTCTATCCCCGTTGCATATAATACTTGTTGATGGCTTCAGATAGATACTGCATATTATTCTAAGGAACAAACCATTTACTCCTACACTCTCTAGTGTTTTTATTAGGAATGGGTGCTGTAT
Source organism: Macrotis lagotis (assembly GCF_037893015.1). Lineage (NCBI taxonomy): Eukaryota > Metazoa > Chordata > Mammalia > Peramelemorphia > Peramelidae > Macrotis > Macrotis lagotis. The sequence continues at coordinate 380,429,150 of NC_133658.1, forward strand.
TTTATCAAAAGTTTTTCAGCATCTATAGATAGGATCATATTATTTCTGATAGGTATTTTATTGATATAATTAATTTTCCTAATAGTTTCCTAATACTGAACCAACCATACATTCCTGGGATAAATCCTACTTGGTCATAATGCATTATCCTAGTGATATTGTAATCATTTTGCTAAGATTTCATTTAAGATTTTTGCATCTATATTCATCAGGGAGATAGGTCTATAATTTTCTTTCTCTTCCTGCTTTAGGTATCAGCACGGTATTGGTGTCATAGAAAGAGTAAGGCAGAGTTCTGTCTTCACCTATTTTTCCAAAGAGTTCATATAGAATCAGAAACAATTGTTCCCTAAATGTTTGATAAAATTCACTTGTGAATCCATTTGGCCCTGGAGACTTTTTCCTAGGGAGTTCAATAATGGCTTGTTGAATTTCTTTTTCTGAGATAGAGTTATATAGTTTTTTTAATTTCCTCTTCATTTAATCTGGGCAGCTTATGTTTTTTGTAAATATTCCTCCATTTCACATAGATTGTCAAATTTATTGTCATAGAGTTGAGCAAAATAATTTTGAATTATTACTTTAATTTCTTCCTCATTGGTGGTGAATTCATCTTTTTCATTTATGATACTAGCAATTTGGCTTTCTTCTTTTTTTTTAAATCAAATTGACCAGAGATTTATAAATTTTATTGGTTTGTTCATAAAACCAGCTCTTGGTTTTATTTATTAGTTCAATAGTTTTCTTGCTTTCAATTTTATTAATTTCTCCTTTAATTTTTAGAATTTCTAATTTGGTATTTAATTGGGAGTTTTAATTTGTTCTTTCTCTAATTTTTCAGTTGCATATCTAGTTCAATTTTTTCCTCTTTCTCCAATTTATTCATGGAAGCATTAAAACATATAATATATCTCCTGACACCTTCCTTGGGTGGATCCCACAGGTTTTGGTATGTTGTTTTATTATTGTCATTATCTAGGATGAAATAATTAATTCTTTCTATAATTTGTTGCTTAATCCACTCAATCCTTAAAATGAGGTTATTTAGTTTCCAATTAGTTCTGGGTCTATATCTCCCTGGCCCAATATTGCATATGGTTTTTATTGAATTGTGATCTGAGAAAGATGTATTCACTATTTTTGCCTTTCTGCGATTGATCATTGGGTTTGTATGGCGTAGTACATAATCAATTTTTGTATAAGTTCCATGTACTGCAGAGAAAAAGGTATAATCCTTTCTATCCCCATTCAGTTTTCTCCATAAGTCTACCATATCTAATTTTTCTAACAATCTATTTACCTCCTTAACTTCTTTCTTGTTTATTTTATGATTTGATTTATCTAGATCTGAGAGCATGGAGGTTGAGGTCTCCCACTAGTAGAGTTTTTCTATCTATGTCTTTTTGTATCTCTTTCAACTTCTCCTCTTAGAATTTGGATGCTGTCCCATTGGGTAAGTACATATTTAGTATTGAAATTACTTTATTGTCCATGGTACCTTTTAGGACTTTATGAGACAACAAGATCCTTATCTCTTTTAACACTATTTTTTCCAGCTGCTTTTTCTGAGATAAAGATTGCTACCCCTGCTTTTTTCATTTCAGCTGAAGCAAAAAATATTTAGCTCTAACCTTTTACCTTTATATGTATCTCTCTGCTTCAAATGAGTTTCTTGTAAGGAGCATATTGTAGGATTCTGGTTTTTAATCCACTCTGCTATTCACTTATATTTTAAGGGAGAGTTCAATCTATTCACATTCAAAGTTTTAATTACTAATTCTTTACTGCCTTCCATTCTATCTTCCCTCTGTTTGTATTTTTCACCTTTTCTCCCCCTTTATCCATATTCCCATTTTTTCATTTCTGAATATTACCACCCTCATTGTGTTTGACATATATCAACCTCCCTCCCCTTTCTTTCCCCTTTCCCCTTTCCCCTTCTTCCGTTTCTCCTGATAGTTCCCCTTTCCCCCCTCTCTGTTCCCTCCTCCCTTTTACTCCTTTTAATACTTGAAAGTTAAGACAAGTTTCTTAACTTAACTAAGTGTGTGTAAGTTAACTTTAAGGCAAGTCTGATGAGATGAAGATTCTAGTGGTTCTCACCTCCTCTCAATTACAATAGGTCTTTTGTACCTCTTGATGTAATGAGATTTACCCCATTCAGTCACCCTCCAACCTCCTTCTCCTTACTGCCGCCCTTTTAAAGGAAATATTGTTTTTAAATCATTCTGAGTCATAGAAAATTTATGAGTGTCCATCACTTCTGGCTATGAATATTCTCTCTAATAGAGTTACAATTCTCAAAAGATATGAGAACCTTTCTCCCAAGTGGGTATATAGCCAGTTTCGTCTTATTGGATAGCAGGGTTTTTTTTCTTTTACCTTTTCATGTGTCTCTTGAGCCTCCTGTTTGATGTCCAAATTTTCTATTTGGCTCTGGTCTTTTTATCACGAAATCGTGGAAATCTCCCATTTCATTAAATGTCCATCTTTTTCCCCTGGAAGGAAGGCTCAACTTTGCCCAGGTGGGGGATTCTTGGCTACATTCCAAGCTCCCTTGATCTTAGGTTCATCTTAGGTACATCTCATTCCAGGCCCTTTTATCACTTAATATTGCTGTGGCCAGGTCTTGTATAATCCTTTCTGTGACTTCTTGGTTTTTAAATTTTTCTTTCTGGCAGCTTGCAGGATTTTTTCTTTTATCTGGTAGTCCTAGAATTTGACCACAACATTCCTTGGTGTTTTCATTTTCGGATCTGTTTCTGGAGAGAATCAATGTATTCTTTCAATAACTATTTTGCCCTCTGGTTCCATGATATCAGGGCAATTTAACATCACTAAATCTTGTAATATTAAGTCCAGACTTTTTCTCTTCAATGTTCTCAGGAAGGCCATTAATTTTCAGATTTTCACTTCTCAATTGGTTCTTGAGGTCAGTGGTTTTGCTGATGATGTATTTTACATTTTTTCCTATATTGTCAATCTTTTGGTTTTGTTTAACACAATCTTGTTGTCTCATGAAGTCATTAGTTTCCACTGATTCAATTATTTATTTTAGAGAAGAAGATTTTTCTTCATTTATCTTTTGCAACTCCTTTTCCAGTTGCTCCATTTTATTTTTGAAGGACTTTTATTTGCCCAAATGTGGATTTGAGAGAATTATTTTCTTTTTGCATTTGCCCAACTGAGGATCTGAGAGAGTTATTCTCATTTTGCATTTGTCCAATTGGTTTTTCCAAAGATTTGTTTTCTTGTTGCAAGATGTTAATTTTCTCTTGCAACACGTTAATTTTCCCCTTGAGTTTCTTTTCTAGTTGATTTTTAAACTCCTTCCTGATTTCTTCAACGAAGTCTTTCTAGGCTGGAGACCAATTCATTTTCTCCTCAGCAGTGCTAGATCTCTCTGGGTTAGAATCTGTCTCTTCTAAGTATTTCTCCACAGGCCCCCATTTTCTCTGGCTTTTTTTCATGTTGTGTTGGGTGGGGCAGGGAGCTGGTACTCAGAGGTTTGTTCACTTGGTTTAGTAATCCCAAGGACCAGTCAGTAGGTGGTAATGGTTGCTTTCTCTGGAGTGTTTGAGGTCCTCAGCATCTGGGTCTGAGTTGACATGGAAAACTGGGCTGGGCCCTGGGGGAGGGAGTTAACCTCTTTTGGTGGAGTAAGCTCTGTTGCCCTGAGGGAGTGGGGGGTAGGGGTTTGTACTGTGCAAAGGGCTGTGCTGAAATTGTGGAGCTCAGGTCCTTGGCTCAGTCCATTGTTCTACAGGCAAGCTCTGAGACTGTGCTGGAACTCACCCTCCCATAGCTCTTTTCCCCCTGGCCAAAGGCTCTGCAGCTAATGTTGGATCTCACACCTGCTACTCACTGAAGTCTCCATTCCTGAGGATGACCCTCTGGCCTCCCCCAGCTGCAGTCCCCAGTGCTGATCCTCTGCTCTCATCTCCTGGTTCACCCATGGTCCTCTGAGACAGATCTTCTTGGTAGGTGTTCTCCTAGCTTATGTTTATGGGGTTTCTTGATCAAATTTCTATTAAGAGGTTTCTCTCATGTATTTCTGAGGAGAAAGAGATAGCACCTATCACAGTGTCTGTATTCTCTCCGCCATCTTGGCCAGAAGTCTCCTCTTTCACTTTTGAATTTCTGAATGTTAAGGAGCCTTCCAGTAATAGTTTTTAATGTAGTAACAAGATAAATCCTATTCAATTTTATTGAAGCATTATCATATCATTCACTACCTGAAAAAGCTAAAATATAAGTTGAAGAACTTTTGGACTGAATACTTGACTCATTGTTATAGGATCACAGTATTATAAACTTATCTCTGGTAGGAATCAAGTCACAGTCTCATGGAAAAATTAGAAAGAAATCAATTCAAACATTTCTTATTACAGATGAAGAAATTGTAACCCAGAGTAATAATAATATCTAAGTGTCCAAAGCCATAGAGCTAGTAAGAAGAGACGAAATTTCAGTGTACTGTACAACTTCAAGGGTTGTTTATAATATAGTAAACCTTAAATGTTTACTTCTCTAAAAAGCTTTCTAAATCCCCCTTAATTCTTGTGTTTTTCCCTCTAAGATTATCTGTGATTGATCCTTATATTTCTTGTTTGTACACAGTTGTTTGAATGTGTTTTCACCTATTAGACTGAGAGCTTCTTGAGAACAGGGATTATGTTTCAGGTTTTGCTTGTGTTTTTTATTTTTGTTTTTTTATTTTTTTGGATTTTTGGAGGGGGGTTTGGAGCCTGGCACATCATAGGTGATTATTACCTGTTTGTTTGACTCAACATGACTTAAGTATCATCTTACTCCATATATGGTTCTCTTAACTATAAGTTTCATTGTATAAACAAGCTTTTTTTGTGTTTATTTTCAATATAAATACATCAATTTTTCATTCAGCAATTAACCAGCATATTTCATTTCTCAAAGTTTTTACTGTATTCTTTGAAGGGGATTAGTGAGGACCAAAAGCAATAGATGATCAGTTTTAAAGTCCAAAACTTAATAGAATTCTAAGAATCACCAGACATACTATCACCAAAGCAAAGAAATATGCCTAGTCTCCCTTTTCCTCCTTCCATACACAGCCCTAAGGCTTCTCTATTAAACATTTATTTTCTTCTTCAAGTCTGTCTTCAGTATGATTTGAGTGGGGAGAATCAAGAAATTAATACCAACAAGATGATTAAATCTAAGACACTTTGATTTTTTTAAACTCTCAAAAATAGTACTATGTAATGGTCACTCCGAAATGTTAGATGAGAAAGTGAATACTAAAAACATAGAAATTCCATTTAAATGGATTAATTTTAACAACTACCTGTTTATAATGTTGTTTAATGAAGGATAAAAAGAAACATCAGAAAAAACTTCTCAGATAAACATTAAAAAATATATGACATGTTCTCTAGATTAGAATTCAGAAGATTTGTGTTCTAGTCCCAGTTCCAATGCTAACTTTCTCTATAACCTTGATCAAATTATTTAATCTTTCCTAAGACTTTGCTTCTTTATCTATAAGACAAACATATATAATGCTATATATAATTTCTAAGTCCCCTTAAAATACTGTATTTATATATAGGACAAAGCATAACTTTACTCTTAAATTGGCATAATAGTTTGGTTGCTTTATTTTAAACCCTATAATAAATATTGTAAATGGTCTTAGGTCATATATATGCTTTTTCTACACCAAGACCTTGGTCAGGAATGGAACTACCAATTATAATTTTTTTTAATTGGAAAATGTCATTTGTTTTACAAGAGTTTCTAGGACATAATGAGGAAAACACACACACAAACACACACACACACACACACACACACACACACACACACACACACACAAAGTAGATAATAGAATTTAGGAGCGCAGGTTCAGCCATGGGCTTGGAGCATCCTGGGCCTGCATGACAGTAGTAGTTCTGGGAGGAGATAAGATGGCCAGGCTCAACAGACTATTCGTACTAGCTTCTGAACCATGAGCAACAAGGATTTGAGCTGGCACCAGTGGGAGGTATTAAAGATGCTGTCACTGACATTCAGAAATGTATCCAGGCCCTTGGGCTACACCTGCCTGACCCAATTGTGGAGAGTGAAGATGAGGAAGAGGAGGTAACTGTAGTACTAAGCAGCAGATGTTCCATACCCATGGACCCAGAACATGTGGATCTGGTCAAACAGATGATGACTGTAGTAAATCTGAAGGAGTTCCTGATTGGTCCCAGGGGATTTCATATGCCCAGTGGAAGGATATGATACAAAAGACTATGCAGGCTTGACAGGCAACTTCTACAAGAAGTGACTATCACTGAGAACCACCCCATTTCTTTGTTCTCCAATTCCAGACCTAGTCCCATGTTGATACACAGTTGAATAAATTCCTGATCCCAGACTACAAATCCCTCTTATTCCCTTCTATATCACAGACAAAGTCAGACTTCTCTTCAGAGATCCACTTTAATCAATTCTGTACAAATGGGGAAATATGCTCAAGCTGAACTCACCTTAGCATACAACACTCTCTTATGTACACATTAAAAAAAAAGTTGAATTTAAAAGGTGAAACAAATAATTCTACCTAATGAAAAGCTGTTTCAAAACAGTAACTTGGCATTTTATTCAACTTTATTCTAATCTGAAATCAATGTCTGGTGGAAAAAATATCCAATATCTGTGGTGACTAGAGATCATTAATCATGCCACTGAACAGGTACATTATAAGGTAAAGAAAGTGCTAACCTTCCAGTCAGGAAGTCCTGGGTTCAAGTGTACTTCCCATTGAATATTGACTGTATATGGCTATCTTCAGTCACCTACCCAGAAAACTAAAGCAAAAAGTTTCAGATGAACTACTGATCTGTCTCAGCAAAAGGAGTTCCCAACTGGGAATTTCCCTCATTCATTAAATCAGAAGTCTAGACTTAATTATTTTTCTTAAAAACATATCATCGTAATTGGTCATTGCACTGTTATGAAGTTTGGTGACAATATCCAGAAACTTTTGGTTAGGAAGAAGTCATCTCAACTATTGAAAATGGGTAGCCAAAGAAAGGGGATGGGCAAGAGGGGCACAAAGAAGGCAAATGCAGGAGATGATCAAAAGCAATGGTCTCCAAAGGCAGTCCAAAAATTTTAGAACAGATAAGGACCTTGGAAATTCTTTTAAAATCCTGAGAGAGGAAATGATCAAAAAAAAAATCACATTCTTGATTACTGCCAGAGTCAGTGTCAGAACTTATTTTTTTCAATTTATCATTTATTATACATTCTACTATTCTATTCTTTTCTCTCAGAAACTCACATTCCTATAAAACTTTAATTCCTTAAAAACATAACAAATGACCTCTTGCTGGTGCCACTGTTTGTTCCAATAGCCTGTTTCTTTGAGATTCCATACTCATTTGAGAATTGGCAGGCAGATAATTTGATATTTTTAGAAAAAAAAAGGTGGCATGTAAAGATAATAGCAGATGTCCTCAGAACAACACCAGATGTAGCTTATTTCCCACACGTTCCTCTATTTTAGTCTATGGACGCTTAGCCATTCATTTTTGAAGATGACTGAAAGTCCTGAATGATTAGTTTATACCTGCATTGTGAGTTTGGTGGAGTAAAACAATTGAACATTCTTCTAAATGAATATGTATGGTTGCCTATATATATATATATATATATATATATATATATTTGTAAAATATATTTACATAAGATATAGGATTATATATAAAAATAGTCAGTTTGAATGTATATGTCTGGTTTAAGGATACTTATATTACAAGGCAGCTAGTGGCATAGTGGATAGTACTGGTATTAGACCTTAGTTCAAATCTGACCTCAAACACTTACTAATCTCTCTCTCTCTCTCTCTCTCTCCCTCTCTCTCTCTCTCAACAGATATGTATATATATATATATATAGAGAGAGAGAGAGAGAGAGTGTGTGTGTATAGAATATATATACATTTATATTCTTTTAATATAGTCACATATGTATACATATACAATGGATTGTAAAATATGCTTCTGTTTATGTTTATTTATACATATACACATAGGAAAAGTATATTATAGAAATCTAGGTTAACATTATGAAATCCTCATTCTCTACCAATATATAATTAAGTCACCAACAGTGTATCAATGGCTTTAACTTCACTGTCATCTTAAGAAGCATCAGATAGTGGCAACAGATAGTTTATGGAAGAGAAAATGATACTTTCAGACATGGAGGAAGTTATAAGAGATGACAAAATTTGATAGTAAATAAAAATAATGAAATAGTGTATAAGTTGTGTACAGAGCTTTGGTTTCTAAAAGCTGTCTTCCCAACAAAATTCACACATGGTTTCTTGAAATCAAATCAATTATTCAATAAGCACTTAAGTCCTTATTATTTTCTGTTACTAGATGATAGAAACAGAAAAAATAAAGTAGTCCAATAAAGCTTAAATCTTAATGGGAGAGGAGAACTGAATATATATATATATCCAAAGCACTAAAACAAATACAATGTAACCCTAGAGGGGAAGGTTTTAGCAACTTGGAGGACCAGAAAAGGCCTCCTGCATTAATCCAATGCAAATTTTATTATCCCACATTTATTAAAAAACAAATAAGCAAAAGAAAATAAGTAGGTTTTAAAATACCACAGAATCTTTTTCAAATAGTAGAAATGGGGGGGGGTTGTCTTTCCATATATTTCATGTTTTATTTAATAAAGTTGCTATGTCTGAGGAGACAGGATTTGACCTAAAGTATAACTAAATCCATGGGATAGGTAATAAAAAAGAAAAAATTATTTCTGTGTACTTTAAAATCTCAAGAATGAATGGAATAAAAGTGAATACCATATCAACTTACATGACACGATATTCCTTAGGCTAAAGAGGTTCATAGGACTTATGTAAAGAAGTTAGTTCTATAATTCTATGGAATAAGAACCAGTAGCACCAAAGAGCAAAGGAAAGGAAGTTTCTACCCATAGCTTTTGAAGCACCTGTAATCATACAAATGAGTACATTTATAGTTTTCTCAACAGATTTGACCAATCTCTTCTAGATAAGAAATCAATTAGGGATATATGGAATTTTTTATGAAGGCAGAGCAAATAACTTTCATAAGAAACATATAAAGACTGACATCTCCTACTTTACTTATTTAGTGGAGGATTTGTCCTCAATCACCTCTCTGTTTCCTATTCATGACTGCTTCTGTCAGAGTGACTGAGACTGTGAAGGAATACAGAGCAGTACTTAAGCAATCACATTTTTCAGATAGGATTTTTTAACATATCAAATGGGAAAGAACTTAATTATTTGAGCATTAAGAAATATATATTTTCTTACAACAATGAATTAATATTGTTAATTGATTATTTTCATGAGGAAGATTGTGTGTGCACAATATACAGGGTGACTATTTCTCAGGCTGTATACAACCTTTGACCTCTTCCATAAAGCTATGTTAAATAATCATGATAAAAACTGTGGTTTTGATATTCATTCCCTCATTATACAGGGAGAACATTTGTTATAATTTTTTGTATAATGATCCACAAACTCAACTTTTGTTTTCACAGCCACAGAAACTTCACAAGGAATGTTCTATAGAATAACATTATTTTCTTAATAGAAATATGCAAAGCATTTTTATTTAGAATGAACTTTCATCTCTATCCCAAACAGAAGTTTATCAGCAATGATTCACATGGAAAAAAGAGTTTCTATTAGGAAATTGGAAATGTTATTGCTTTAAAAAATCCAAAATAATGCTATTGGTTCCAGCAACAATTATATTGCTTGAATTCAGGCACAGTTTATTTCAAAATCCTTTGCTTAGCTGCAATTGCTTTAATGTTTGCCAAAGGAAAATGTTAAAATATTAATAAACCAGTAACCTATTCCATGACAGTGAGTCACTTGTTTGAACTTTGAGTTCAATCACAGAGGGGGAAAAAAGAACTAAAATTTAATATAAATACGGAAATGGAAGCAGATATATTATGAAAGAAGAAATATCAAGTCATAGAATTCCCCACTGCTTACAGTAGCAACAAGTCCACCTTTAGCAAAAATAAAGGGAGTGCCTTACATATAAGATCAAAAAGTTGACAAAAATGAGAAAATATGTGGTTTAAAACAGTGATTGCAATTTCTATGCATATGAAATGAGTCCCTTTTAATCAAAAAGGATACAAAGAATATTTTTGAGCAGTTCATTACAGAAACATTATATATAATATATATATCATTATCTTAGAAGAACATATGTAAAAGAGTATATTCTGTATAACCACTGTAAATGCTATACTTTAATGAAGAGAGCATTAGCATTCTGTTAAAAATGCATACAAGAATAAAATAAAAATTCCTTATTTATTGGCCCTTGTAATTATATAATTGATTATATTTCTTCATGTAATTTATTCATAATAGTAAATGAAAAATTAGATAACTTTTCGATAGTGTAGGACTTTCAAATATATTGTACACTCAAACTTAGCTACAGTAACCATTTCTATGATTTATGTAATGCAGTGGAATTTAGAGGATTTTTCTTGTTCTCTATTTAAATATTATGTGATATTTCTGATCATTTCCTCAAGTTTTTTCCTGATTACAAAAATAATCATAACAAAAAAGATCTTAATTTGGTATAATCAAACTGTTACATTATCCATACAGACAGGAAATCATAGAAATGTGATCATAGTCAAATGTGTGGCCATAGAATCTCAGAAACTGGAGTGGATAATTATTCTAATGTGACTCTCTTCTACAGTAACTCTAACAAGAGTACCATGAGCCTTTGTTTAAAAAATGCCTGAAATGAGGAAATCCACTATTGTTAGAGATGGCCCTTTTCGCTATTGACTACTATTTCTGACCATTAAGAATTTTTCCCTTATATCAGCTGAAATTTTTCTCTTTGCAACTTCCACCCATTACTCCTAGTTCTGCTCTCTGGAGTTAGGCAAAACAAATCTAATCTCTCTTTCAGACATAGCTAGTCGTTTAACTATAAATACTTTAAAGCATTTGTCCTCCATTTCAAGGAAATAATTGTTTTGGCCTGATTTTTTTCTGGCAATGGTGTGACTGCATATTACTGTAATGCCAAAATTTCATATGAAGAATCGACTAAGTTTTCAACAAATTACTTCATATTCCCTACATAATGTCTGAAAAGAAATGGAGGGAAACTATTTAGATACTTCTTTTTCTTGACTCTTCCTTATGTCTTACTGTTTGTGATGAGGTTCACATGGAATTGAAACTGCTCATTGTATTCTTTAATCAATCACCTGTCAGGTGTGAGTTCATTTTAAGACCAGGACTTCCCCTATTATCCTTATATATTAAGGTGAAGATTGTCTGAGAGAGTAGAAAATAAAAAATTCTACTCTTTCAGGAGCAAGAAAAAGGAACACATAAAGAAATGTGAAAAAAAGGAAGCAGGGTTGACTTTAGAATCACAATCAGAACTTGCTTGGCTTTAAGATCCTTAAGTACTTAAACAACTTTAAACTTTAAGAGCTTTAAGTTCCATATCTGAGACAAGAAAGAGGAGAATAACAATCCAAAAAATTTGTGTTGTGCCACTCAAAATCTCAGTCATCAACTCTAATGAATCACAGTATTTCTCCAAATGTGAGATATCATCTGAATATGCTTTTCTCTTTCCATTTATTCCTATCTTCTCTATGTCTGAAGAATGAACATCAATAACAGTCTCTAACATCAAAAGACTCCAGACTAATTGTGATACTTCCCCACTTATGGGTATGAGATTCAAACTTCTTGTTTCCCAAATCCCTTTGATTCATAATTATCATCCACAGAGGGTAAACAAAACAAAACAAAAATTAATAACAATAACAAAACTTTTCCTCAATACCTGTGAATTTGAACTGAGTAATCTTTAACTGATCTCCTTTTCAGTACTGAATCATTAGGATTACTTAAATATAATTTCTTCATGAATTTCTTCTTTTGATGCCCTTTCCATCTTCTTCCTCTCTGGAAACCTGACTGTGTATAATGCTTGCCACTCTAGGTAGTGCAGGTTGCTTCTTCGCACCAATCTCTGTTATGCTTAGTTATGTGCAACAATTTGCAAATTTTCTAACCTCCCTCCCCAAAACATCTAAATTCTCTCTGCCTCTATCATTCAACAATTACTCCAACTTTTGACTAAATTTCATCTATTTTTTTTTCCTGGATTTGTCTCAAGTTTTGTAACTAGGGTAACATTTTGCTCTCCATCCCAAATTCCACACTCTTAATTTTTCAAAATGTCAGATAAAAGTCTAATGAGGACGATGTCAATCATAGTTCTATGTAATTCTTTTTTAGAGAGGTAAGTAGTCAAAGAAGATTTTTCAGTAAAGGTATAATATGGTCACATCTATACCTTATGAAGGTCATTTTGGAAGTTGTGTGGAGAAAACAATTAGGACTTTTTACCAACTATAATTGCCTTCATAATGGTTATGACAATCTGAACAGTGAGAATTGGTCAGATTTTATGGAGGCGAAATTCATGTAATTTCCATCTGGAATGGTGAAATATAAAGAAGGAATAAAACAGATGCCTTTGAATTGATGGATTTGAATGACTGAGAGAATGGCATTGTCCAAAGAAATCTGGAGGAGAAATGGATCTTAGTGGAAATGTAATTCAATATATTTTAAACATATTGATAATAGTAGCATGTAAAAATGCTAAGTAAGCAAATGTTAATGAAGAACTGAGGTTCAGAAGAGAGATAAGGATTGTATATACAGTCAGGAGTTATTTACATAAAAACTGTATAAAAGCAATAGCATTCATAATAGCTAATGAAATGATGAAGTCTACGAGAGAGAGAGAGAGAGAGAGAGAGAGAGAGAGAGAGAGAGAGAGAGAGAGAGAGAGAGAGAAGAGGACCAGGACAATGCATTGGAAGATAGTAGCTAAAAGTAAGATAATGATTCACTACAGGAAATCTAGAAAGAACAGTCTCAGACAGTTGGTAAGAGGCATAGGAAAGGACAATATCATTTCAATAATGTCACTGGTTTTACCAATGTGAAGTTAGTAACTTTTCACAGGGCACATCCAATACAGTAATAGGGTCATAGATGGCATGAGTATGAAGAATGGATATTAAGTGAATTTAAATAAATGAGAAGACATTTGGCATGATATCTTGAGGTTACTGTATAATTATTTAAGTCATTTTTAAAGATAGAGCAGAAATGACTTTGACTATAAGTGGCAGGGAAGAAAGTTAAAAAATATTCAATGTTTCAAGGCAATAGAGGGGCAAACAAATGGAGAAAAGAGGAAACTATGAGATCAAGGGTACAATTTGAACAGTTTGACAAGTAGATAGTTTACCTCTCCAGGAAAGATTAGATTAAGTGACAAGAATAAAGACAAATATGTAAAATTGGTTTATAATTAGGAAAATGTGGTTATCCTTAATGTTTTCAATAAAGTAGGAACCAATTATTTGATGCACGTTGAAGAGGGATACTGGGACCTGCAGGAGAAGAACTAAGATTTGGCATAGGGAATCAATCAGGAGAGACTAACAACATTTCTGTAAAGACTGAAGATCCAGGTAAGATTTGATCATATGGATTCAAAATGAAAGTCAACAGAATTGTGTGACTTCCTCCAGTAATATTCTTCAATCTAAGCAAAGATATACATGGTTAATTTTGAAGTTGCTTCTTGCTGAAGGACTGACAGAATGTGAATTATGGAAATTCAAGAAATCAAGAGTTTCATAGATTTATAGGGTCAAGACTAATAGATCAGGGCAGCTAGTTGGCACAGTGGATATAGCATGGGCCCTGGAGTCAGGGGGACTTAAGTTCAATTCCAGCCTCAGACACTTAATAATTACCTTGCTGTGTGAAGTTGGGCAAGCCAATTAACCCCATTGCCTTGCAAAAATCTAAAAAAAGGGGGCAGCTAGGTGGTGCAGTGGATAAAGCACCAGCCCTGGAGTCAGGAGTACTTGGGTTCAGATCCGGTCTCAAACACTTAATAATTACCTAGCTGTGTGGCATTGGGCAAGCCACTTAACCCCATTTGCTTTGCAAGAACCTAAAAGAATATTAAAAAAAGACGTATAGGTCATAGAGGATCAAGGATGTGAAGAAAGGTCAGTCAAAGGGAAGTAGACTGGATAAACAGGAAGAGCTAGAGGGAGTAAAGGGTATCACAATGATAAAGAATAATGGGAGAATTGTGGAAAAGGTAGAAATTTAGAAGGCATATTTTGATTACAGACTTTGATATTTCAGAGATTTAAATTATAGAAATGATACACTTTGGGTTGCTGTTGAAACCTAAAGTATAGCCATCTTATATGAATGAATGTAAGTGGACATGTTGGTAATTAAGTATGTTAATATGAGAATCCAGAGTATTTTTTCATTTTATTTGTTTTCCAATTATATACAATAGTATTATGTACCCATCATCTTTTGCAAGGCTCTGAATTCTACAATTCCCCCCCCACAGAAGGCTGTCTGACAGTCTCTACATTGTTCCCATGCCATACATTGATATAAATTGAATATTATATGAGTAAACTGAAGAATAAACATAACCCCCCCCCCAAGAAGATGAGAAACCTCGAGAATAGAGAGAGGAATAAAAATTATGTTCTGTGTTCAGATTTCAATGGCTCTGTCTCTAGGGTGAGTTGCTTTCTTTATCATAAGTCCACCAAAGAAGTTGCTTCAGTATTTTCCCTCAGTTGGTATAACTAGCTGTACCTCCACTCTATTTCTCCCCACTCTCATTTATTCTATTCTCTCTCTCCTTCCATCCTGGCCCTGTCCAAAAGTGTGCTGAATCTGAGGACCCTCTCCCTTGATCTCCCCTCTCTTCTATCACCTATTCCTCCACTTCCCTCCCCCCATTCCCCTTCATCCCATTCCTTTCCTCCCATCCTTCTCTAGGGCAAGATAGACTTCCTCACCCTATTAAGTTTGTATGTCATTTCCTCCCTGAGCCATTTCTGATGAGAATGAAGGCTCACTCTTCCCCCTTGCCTTCCCCCCCCCCACTCCATTGAAAAAGCTCCTTCTTGGCTCTTATGTGAAATCTCTCAGCTTCTTCTTTATCTCCTTTTCCTTCCTCTCAGTACTTTCCCCCATCACCCATTGATTCCATCCCTTTACCACATCATACCATTATATTCTACTCCTTCCTATATCCTATCTATATTCTTCTTCTAACAGCTCTTATAAATGAGAAAGTTCATATGAGTTATCAATATCTTCTTCCTGTGCAGGAATAAAAACAGTTCAACATCATCAAGTTCCTCATAGTTAGTCTCTCTCTTCCACTCCCTCTATGGTTCACCCTGTACTTGAAGATCAAACTTTCTGTTCATCTCTGGTCATCTCAATTAGAAAAGTTTAAAAGTCCCCTGTTTCATTGAAAGTCCATCTTTTCCCCTGAAAGAGGATGTTCAGTTTTGCTGGGTAGTCGATTCTCAGTTGTAAACCAAGATCTTTTGCCTTTGGAAATATCATATTCCAATCCCTACAAGCCCTTAATAAAGATGCTGCCAGATCCTGTGTAATTCTGACTATGGAGCCTCAGTAGTTGAATTGTTTGTTTCTGGTAGCTTTTAGCATTTTCTCTTTGATTTGGGAGTTTTGGAATTTGGCTATAATATGCCTGGAAGTTTTTCTTTTGGTATCTCTTTCAGGGGTGACAGGTGAGTTCACTCGATTTCTATTTTACCCTCAGCTTCTAGCATCTCAGGCAATTTTGCTGTATTATTTCTTGAAAAATGAAGTCTAGACTCTTCTTCTGGTTGTGGCTTTCAGATAGTCCAATAATTTTTAAATTATTTTTTCTGGATCTGTTTTTTGAGGTTGGTTGTTTTTCCCAATGAGATATTTCACATTTTCTTCTAATGTTTTAACTTTTTTGGCAGAGTTTTATTTCTTCCTGATTTCTTTCAAAGCCATCAGCTTCCTTTAGTTCTGTACTTGAAGGAATTATTTTCTTCAGAGAGCTTTTTTAATCTCTTTTTCCAGCTGGCCAATCCTGCTTTATAAGGCATTCTTCTCCTCATTTGACTTTGGTTTTGCTTTTTCCATTAGGTCTAAACTGGTTTTTAACATGTTATTTTCTTCAGTATTTTTTTGTATATCTTTTACCAAGCTTTTGATTTGGTTTTCATGATTTTTCTGCATCACTATCATTTCTCCTCCCAATTTTTTCCTCCAACTTCTTTAATTGATTTTCAAAGTCTTTTTTTGAGCTCATCCATAGTCTGAGAGCCCATTTTCTATTTCTCTTGGAGGTATTGGATACAGAAGCTTCGATTTTGTCATCATCTGAGTATGTGTTTTGATCTTCCATGGGACTAAAGTAATTCTCTATGGTCAGATTCTTCTTTTTCTGTTGTTTACTCATTTCCTCAGCCCATGTCTAATTTACAGCACTTCCAAGGCTTCAGGGTTGTTTTTGTGGGGGGACACCCAACTGGGACCTTTATTCTTCCAAGGTCTTATGCTCTCTAGTCTGTGCTTTGTTACATAGATGCCCCCCGCCACTTCCCTCTGCCCTGGGACTATAAGGAGAGAGATCCAGCTTGGCTACTTAGTATGGAAGCCTAAACTACAATATCTGAGTGTAGGCAAACCAGTAGAGTCCTACCCCAGGGAGAGCAGAGAAATCTCTGCAGACTTCTCTTACAGTCTCTGGGGGTACAGGCTGCTTTCTCCAGATTCTTCCTGCAGATTCTGTGGCCATGCTCCTCACTCCACACTCCACACTCACCCAGGTGCAGCAAAGTTCTCTCAATTCCCCTTCAAGCTGTTGCCAGTAATCTCTGGACTGGGCTGGGCTGGGCTGGGCTGGGCTGGGCTGGGCTGCAAGCTGGCTTTTTTGTCCAACCCGTGGTCCTGGTGAAACACACCTTTCCTGTTGAACTTCTAAGTTATCTTGGACTGGGAAAAGGTATCACTCAGTCTTTCTGTGCGTTCTGGCCCTCTAAATTTTGTCTAGAGCAATCCTTTGTTTTTTTGGGGGGGATTGGTGGGGTTCACACTGCCATCTTGGCTCTGCCCCCAAATCCAGAGTTTTAAGGTCACAACAAACTCAATAGTTAGTTGTCTTAAGATGAGAACTTAAGTCCAAGTGAAAAGGAAAATTGAATCAGATACTAGCTCTTGTAGGACATTTTTTTTTTCCCCAAAGGACCTATTAATGTAAAAAATCCACACTCTCCCTATCTTGTTCTACTGACTTTTACCTTTAAGGGGCCAACTTTTTCAAAGAGGAAAGAAAAAACTTTATACCCACCTATCAGTGATCTCTCTCTTTTCCCCATTCATTAGTTACAAGCAGGATTTAAAGCCAATCCATCTGATCCCAAAACTAGTTTTATACATTTTTGTGTTTGAATATGATTTGGATGATGTCTTTATCCAGTCTCATTAAATCTCTTTTTAATATGTATATTTACACCTATTACATCTATTATATCTAGTCCTCTGTGTCTTTTTGAGTAATAGGTGATTTTTTCTAAGGGTTCACAGACACCATAAAGTTTCCTTGTTAATAAAATTCAAGGCAGTATGTACAGGAAGTCACATTATTAATAATAATAGTTATATTAATAATGAAAAATAATTATATTGTGCTTTTATATGCAATGATGCATAAGACTATATGAAGTTTACGTGGTGCTTTAAAGCTTACAAAACATTTTACAAATATAATTTGCTCTCATCCCCTCAACAATCTTGAGATGTAGATACTGTAATTGCATCTATTTTACAGATGAGGAAACTGGGTCAGAAAAAGTTAAGATATTTGAAGGACTGAGTAGGGAACAAACTACTTCATAGGCAACACTTTGACAAGCCATAAAGCAGGGACCCAATCCCAAACCCAACGCAAAAAAATTGAGATATATTCCCTATACCCCAGGAGAAGAGCTCAACTTTCAAAATGATCAAAAAACAAAGAACTCTAACCATAGAAAAGTACTATTCAGATAGAGAGGATTAAAAATGCCATCTCATAAGAAGAAAGCAGTAACAAATTACATACTTGGGAAATCTCAAATAAATTTATAAATCAGTCAAATCCAAAACTTATAGAAGAGTTAGGAGAAAAAGATGGATTTTGTTATGATGTCTCATTATTATAATTTTCTTGGATACAATTATTGATTATTTCTATTACTTGCTTTTGATCTACCCATTAAGATAAAGTTAATTTCCAATTAATTCTTGATTTACCTTTCCCTGACCCTTTATTATGTAATTTTTATTGTATCATGGTCTAAGAAATGTGCATTTATTATTTCAAACTTTTTGCATTTGATTATAAGGGTTTTGTGTCCTAGTACATGGGCAATTTTGGTGAAGGTGCCAGGTACTGCCAAGAAAATGATACATTATTTTCTAGCCTCATTAAGTTTTCTCCAGAGGTCTATCATATCTAAGTTTTCTAAGATTTCATTCACTTTCCTAACTTCCTTTACTTTGTTGTTAGGTTTATCTAGTCCTGAGAGAGGAAGATTTAAGTCTCCCATTATTAAAGTTTTGCTGCCTATGTCTCTTTGTAATTCACTCAGCTTTTCTTTTAGGAATTTGGATGCTATACCACTAGGTTCATACATGTTTAGTAATGTTATAGCTTCATTACCAATGTTTCCTTTTATAATGTAGTTTCCTTCCTCATCCTTTTAATGTGATTGAATTTTGCTTTTACTTTTTCTGAGATTAGAATATCCCCCCCCCCCCAGATACTTTTACTTCAGCTGAGGTATAATATATTTCTCTCCAACATTTTACCTTTACCCTTATCTCTCTGCTTCAAATGTGATTTTTTGTAAATAATATATTGTAGGATTCTGATTTTTAATCTGTTCTGCTATCTGCTTCCATTTTATAGGTCTATTCATCCCATTCACATTTACACTCAAGATTACTAATTCTGTATTTCCTTCCATGCTTTCTTTCTACATTTATATTTATCTATAATCTTTTCTCTCATTCCTCATCAAAATTTTATTACCTTTCCCCTTTGAATTTTCTTTAAAAAATTTAACTTTCAGTTTATTTCCATTTATACCTTCCTTTTTTAAAAAAAATATTTATTTATTTATTTTCATTCATTTGTGCAATTATCTTTCCAAGTTAGAAAATTTCCCTCCACCCTCCCTTCCTACGCCCCCTCCCCTCAGCTGGGAATAGTCAGGTTAGCATTTTACATACATATTTTCTTAAATATATTTACAATTTAATAATTTTTGGCATGAGGAATTAAGATTAAGAGAGAGATATATAAGAGATAATTTTCATAAAGTGTTTCCCTTCCCTTTTATCAGTCCCATCTTCCCTTATCTTTCCCTTTCCCATGCTCTCCCTTCCTTCTAGTTTGTTAGATTTTTAAACCCAAGTGGCAATGTATATTATTCCCTCACTAGGTTAAATCTATTGAACAGAATTTACTCAACATTCACATTCTCCCTTCTTTCCCTCTAAATTTATAAATCTTTGTGCCTCTTCCCTCTGTGTTATTTATCCTCTAATATTAATCAGATATCATCAATCAGTTTATTTGATTGTTTGATAAGCTCCTATTTTTATTGATATCATCTCAGATTGTTTACTTGATTGCTTGATACACAGCATTGACACAAATTGAATCAATAATTATAATCATTTTACCTTACCCCTTTTCAAGTACACATAATCCTCCTCATGAGCCAAAATATCATCCAAAACCATAACATTCCTTGAACTGTTTGTGCCCCTCCACCCAGACCTATTTTCTCTCATATTTTACCTTCCCCCTCTTCACCGGGGTACTTAGCACCTTGTTAAGTGAAGCAAGTTCTATTCTCTCTCCCATTTTACTCCCCTCCCCAACCTGGGTACCCAACCCCTTGTTAAGTTAAGCATCAATTAGGTCAAAAGGTGATCTAGTTTACTGTAAGAATCTCAAAGATCTTTAAATACTGGGAAGGCCCTGGAAGTCTCACCCAAGAACCTTACAGATGACTGTAAGTTACAGAGACACTGACTCAGGTCCTCACAGTTTATGATGCTTTAAAGGCTCTAAGTATTGAGAGGTTCTGGAGGTCTCACCTGAGAATTTAACAAATGATTGTAAGTTATAGAGACACTGACTTGGATCTTGGCAGTTTATGATGCCCTCATTAGACAAGGTGCTATTTACCATGTGATAAAAGTGAGTCAAAGGATAATGAGTTTAAAGTTAACACTCCTGCTTTTCTTCAGGGCTTTTTGTCTCAAACATAATGATGTAGTCTTGGAACTCTACAATGGAGAGATAAGATAGAATTATACCCAGATCTTTTAGATTCATTTTCTTCAATTATATTCTACTGTCTAATTACTCTTAGAGAAGTGAAGTTCTAAAGAATTAGAAGTGCTATATCTTCCCTTTTATGGTTGTATATAATTTGATAGTCTTGACCAACATTTGTTTTGTTTTTTCCTTCCCCTTTTCATTTATCTTTTTTTATGGAACTTTTGAGTTGTGCATTTGGTGAACAGATTCTCTGTTCCACTCTGGTCTTTGTGTCAGGAAATTCTGAAAGTCCTCTATTTCACTGAACATCCATCTTTTTCCCTGACAGAATATGCTGAATTTTGCAGGATAGTACATTCTAGGTTGTAATCCCAGGTCTGTTGTTTTCTGAAATATGCTATTCCAGGTTTTCTGATCCTTCAGTGTTGAGGCTTATAGGTCCTGTGTGAGTCTGATTCTGTTTCCTTTATATTTGAATTGTTTTCTTTTTGTTTCTTGCAATATTCTCTCCTTTCTTTGAGAGTTCTGGAATTTGGCTATTACAGCCCTTGGAGTTTTTATCCTGAGGTGTCTTTCTGGAGGGATTCTGTGTATTCTTTTAATGATTATATTGTTATCTTGTTCTAGTAGAATTGGACAGATTTTCCCTATAATTTCCTGTATGTTTTCAAGGTTCTTTTCTCTATCCAGGCTTTCTAGTAGTTCGATGATTTATAGGTTTTCTCTCCTAGATATATTTTACACGTTATTCATTTTCCCTAAAAGGTACTTTACGTTACATTTTCTTCAATCCTTTCTGCCTTTTTATTTTGTTTTGATGGAATCTTGTAGTCTTGTAGATTCATTGTCTACTATTTGTTCAATTCTAATTTTAAAGGTTTTATTTTCTTCAGTTAGATTCTCTGTTTCCTTTTCCAGTTGGTTATTTTTTACTTTTAATGGTGTTGATTTCTTTGGTCAATTTTGCATTATTTTCCTGCATAACTTTCTTTTCTTTTTTTAATTTTTCTTCTTCCTCTCTTCTTTGTTTTTTAAATTTCTTTTAATCTCCTCGATGAACTTTTGTATTTGAGTCCAATTTATAGACTGTTTTGATACTTCCCCTGTGAGTGATTTTTCAATGCTTTCTTCTTCAGACATGGTGTTGCTATCATCTTTGTCTGTAAAGTCATTTTCTAAAGTGAACCCTTGAACACTCTTACCGTTTTTGTTCATCTTTGATGTTTTAGCTCTGCTCTTGGGGTATAGGGAGTATAGATTCAAGCTTTTTTTTAAAATTTCTTTTTTAGGTTTTTGCAAGGCAATGGGATTAAGTGACTTGCCCAAGGCCACACAGCTAGGTAATTATTAAGTGTCTGAGGGTGGATTTGAAATCAGGTACTTGACTCCAGGGCCGGTGCTCTCTCCACTGTGCCACCTAAACGCCCATATTTTTTTATTTTTTTTATTTTTTATTTTTCCTGGGGCTGGGGTCTAATCCCTGTCTTGCCATTGGCCAAGATGTTACCTATATAGTCCAGGCCTTGCCTTTGCAGAGGTTTTTTTTTTTCCTTTATATCCAGGTTTTGACTTAACAGTGGGTTGTTGCCTACCCAGTACTGTCTTTTACCCCAGTGTTCTCAGCGTTTAGATTTTGGGACTGGAGTCCTCCCTGTTGACTTGCTACCTAGCTGCAGGGAAATCTGGTGTTGTTAAACTGTCAGGACTTGCTAAAAGCTCTCTGTTTGTTTTCCCACTTTCCCACCTACTGGACTTTACTTCTACTTTTCACCCAAAGACAAAGAACTTCACTGAATATCCTTATTTTTTTCTTAAAATAAAATAGAGCCCTTCCACAAAACATGTGTTCCCCCCCAAAAAAAAGACAATAGGATTTAGACTATGAAAAGTCATTGCAAATCTTTAAAACCAATCCCTTCTCTTGACAGAGAAGAAAACTAAGTTAAAGCTCTGCTATTTATAAACAATTCAATTTCCTATTTATTTGCCTGTATATTAGGTGGTTCTTTTCCTCATTTCACCAATTTAATTAGGTTTCTATCTTGTTGTAAAAAACATTGTACTAGGCATTATAGGGGAAACAAAGAATTCCACGTGCTTCCTTCTCTGAAATATTTTTTTTAATCTTAAATTTTATTTTCCCAATTACAGATAGTTTACAAATGTAGTTTACAACTTACAACATGTTTATGAGTTCCACATTTTTTGAACAGTCTCCTCCTTCCCTCTCCCCTCCCCATGACAATGAACAATCTGGTAAAAGTTGCATATGTACAATTGTGTTTTATATATTTCTATATTAGTCATATTTTGAAAGAGGAATTAAAACTAAGTGGGGGAAAATGAGAAAGAAAAAAGAATAAAGGAAGTTTTGCAAAGGGAGCATAGTATGCTTTTAGTATGCTTTTAGTTTGCATTTAGACTGCATAATTTTTACCCTGGATGAGGATAGCATTTTCTTTTTTTTAATTATATAAATACTTAATTTGTTTTCCAATTAAATACAAAAGTAGTTTCTACCAATCAGTTTTTGTAAGGTTTTGAATTTTACAATTGTTTTCTCCCTCCTTCCCTTCCTTCCCCCTCCCCCAATAGAAGACAATCTGATAGTCATTACATTTGCCTCCATGATATGTACAGAACAAAATTGAATATATTTTCTTCCAAAATGAAGAAATAAAGCATTAGAGATAGCAAAGTCATGTAATACATTGAAGATATTAATCTTCTGTCTTCATTTAAACTCTACAGTTTCTTCTCTAGATACAGAATGTATGTTTCATCATGAATGCCCTGATCATTGCACTAATGGAGTGAGCAAGTCCAGAGGATGGCGTTTTCTATGACAAATCTCAGAATTGTCCTTGATCACTGCAGTGCTGAGAGGAGCTGCATCCATCATAGTTCATCATCCCACAGTGTTAATACAATGTGTACAATGTTCTCTTGGTTCTGCTCATTTCACTCAGTCAGTTCATGCATGTCTTTCCAAGTTTTTCTAAAGTCCTCCACTCGTGATTTCTTACAGAACAGTAGTACTCCACAACATTCTTATACCTTAATTTGTTTAGCTATTCCCCAATTGATCAGTATCCCTTCCATTCCCAATTCTTTGCCATTAAAAAAAGAACTGCTAAAAATATTTTTGTATGTGGGAAACTTTTACTCTTTTTTATGATCTCTTTGGGATAAAGACCTATAGTGATATTATTAGATCAAAAGGTATGCACAGTTTTATTGTCCTTTGTACATAGTTGCAAATTGCTCTCCAGATCAGTTCATAACTCTACCGGCTATGCTTTAGTGTACCAGTTTTTCCTCCCAGATCCTCTACGTTTTCAGTTTTTCTGATCTTAGTGAATCTGATAGGTGTGAGGTGGTACTTCATAGTTGTTTTACTTTGCATTTCTTTAATCCATAATGATTTTTATATATGACTATAAATAGCTTTAATTTTTTCATCTGCAAACTGCCTATTCGATTCCATTGACCATTTATCTATTTTGATTATTAATTAATTAATTAAATAATTTTCATCCATAGGCACATGTGTATTTTTAAGTTAGAAGATTTTCTTCCACCTTCCCTTCCCACTCACCTTCCCTCAGTAGCAAATAATCAGGTCAGCAGTATATACATATTTTTGATAAACATGTTTACAGATTAGTTATTTTAGTATGAAGAATTAGGATTAAAGGAAGGAGATGCATAAGAAATGATTTTTATAAAGTGTTCATGAGATTATGAAGGGCTTTGTGTGTGCGTGTTTGTGTGTGTGTGTGTGTGTGTGTGTGTGTGTGTGTGTGTGTTTTGTTTGTTTTTCTTCCTCTGGATGCGGATAGCACTGTCCATAGCTAGTCTAATACTCTTGAATTAGCTCTCTGGATTGCTAAGAGGAGCTGCTTCCATTGTTCATCTCACAATGTTGTTGTAAATGTGCACATTGTTCTCTTGGTTCTACTCCTTTTGCTCAGTGTCAGATCCTCTGTCACTCCATGCTTCTCTAGAGTCTGACCATTTATGGTTTCCTATAGAACAATAAAATTCCATAGTATTCATGTACCTTAACTTGTTTAGCCATTCCCCAATTGATGGGCAGCTCCATTTACCATTTATCAATTGGAGAATGACTTGTAATCTTTTAAATTTGAATCAATTCTCTATATATTTTAGAAATGTGTCCTTTATCAGAAACTCTAGCTGTGAAAATGTTTCCCCAGCTTTCTGTATTCCTTCTAGTCCTGGCTGCATTGGTTTTAATTGTTCAAAAACTTTTTAAATTTAATATAGTGGTAATCACCCATTTTACAAATTACAACATTCTCTATCTAATGTTTGGTTACAAATCTTTCCACTTCCCATGGATCTAACAATAAAGTATGTTTTGTTCACTTACTTGATCTATATGTCTGAATCCTGTAAACATTTTGGGCTTACTTTGGTATAAGGTATGAGATGTGGGTCTATGCCTAGTTTTTGCCATACAGTTTTCAAATTTTCCCAGACGTTTTTGTGAAATGGTGAGTTCTTATCCCAGAATCCATTGTCAAAAATGTGAAACTCAGAGACACCATGAATTAGATATATTGTTATATATATATTGCAAAACATGGATTTTTCTATAATGGAACTGCTATATTATAAAAGAATATAATATTAAGACTTTATAAATAATTTAGTTTAGTCCTTTTAAAGACTAGGAAACTAGAACCCAAAGTAATTATCTACACAAAGTCACAGAGTTATTTAGTGATAGATTTGGACCTATGGCAATGATGGGACAAAATGAATTGAAAAACGAATAATTAAGAGTTTATGTGCCAGGCACTAATAATGATTTTGGTGATGATAAAATTTACTACTTAAATTTGTAGAGGATGTTACACTGGTGAAACAATTTTCCTTGCATCAACCTTGTATGATAAATGATATGAGCATCATTATCCTCAGAAAATTGAGGTAACATATTACTTAGGTAAAATATAACAGTAGCATGATTCTACATATCTTATAAATGTTTGAGGTGTAGTCAAGTCAAAGTCAAGACCAAATTTCTTTCTATTATGTCACAGTTCCCTTCACTTTTAGTTTGGTTTCCCTTATATATCACTTTGTCACTCTCAATAGATACTCAGATATGGCAGGAACCTCAGAGTTCACTAAGTACAACTCTTCTTTTTAAAACTGAAGAACTGAGGTCAATATAGATCAGCTGTGAGTCTTTTAGCTATTTGGTGATAGGGCCTATACTGAAAGCACACACACACACACACACACAAACACACAAAATCTCAAGTCTTTGGAATCCTGTTCAGTGCTTCCTCTTATCCAACTTTGTTCACTCATCAATAACATATTCAAACAATTATCCTTTATGCAATATACTCAGTATAATTTTCAAGGCACTGGTTGACTTACAAAAGAAAAGTCCTATTAAAATTCCCTCTAGGAATTTAAAATCACACTATACACTTTATTCAGAGATATAAGCAAGAAAAAATAAGCAAAAGAATGAAATAAAAAATAAAAACAAAAACTTCAGCATTTTTTAAACTGATTTCATCTTTCTATTTGGATTTTAGTTTGCAAGTAATATTGAATTATGGATACAAATGTATAAAGACTCCCTTTAATTTTAAGCCTCACCATTCATGTTGAAATAGACTAATTCCACTAGAAAACAGTCTGAGAACTTCAATGCTTCATATAACAAAGGACAAAGTAAAATGTGGAAATTGATCTTTTCACATGAGGGAAAACAGTCAAGAAATGATGGCAAAAAAAAATCATGCCTCTAGACGTAAATTTTGAAAATAACTTCTCTTTAAGCAGAGGTGGTCCATGACAATTTTTAATATAGATTTTGGTGTATAAGTAAAGAGGTAAAAGGATAACTTTTATATTTTATATTCCTAAGGAATATCACAAAGCATAAGAAAAACATGAAATTATTTTATTTCTCATGTGTTTCAAAGTCTGACTATACAATTACACCTATGATGAATGAACAGTTGCTAATTCCAAGGCTAGAGCTAGGGCTTGATAATATAATTTTTGGTCAAATTTATAACAATGAATCTATAAATTAATTCAAATATTTCATTAATTGGAATAAGGTACAAGAGTACATCATAATCAAATTTCTGAAGTCATATGATTAATTAATATAGGGAAAATACTTGTAGTTTCTTAATAGTTAAGCTCAGAAGTTTTCAACAAATCAAAATATTAGTTTTGCATAAGTGATACTTGCCATTGTTTTTTCAGCTTTAGTTTATAAGATACTATCTACATGGATACATTTACTTAGCAACTATGGCTAATATTCTTCTACCACTGTATGAACCCATTCCACAATGCCTGTGGAATGGAGGTGGCCAAAAGCTATGTAACAAATGTTTATATGGTTACTGGTTTTGTAGCAGCTTTGCAGTTAAATCTGAGAGATTATCTGATAAATAACAGTATAGAGCAATGAATTGTAGCAATCATGTGCACACACACAACCACACAGAGTCAAATACGTTCTATATCATTTATTTGTGTGCCAACAGCTCAAATATATAAAAACAAAAAATACTATATATGTTGCTCTAAATTCGAGTATAAAATTCTTGGTTTATTAGATTACAGAAGCATTTATCATATTGCTGGTGAGCAAAATTTAGTTGGCCCAATCCACCAAACTTCAAGAAGCATGTTCATCTTTCATCAAAGTCCATCTCACAAAAAGGCACATTTTTTCCCTAGACCTTGAGTGAAAAGCTCAAATTTTAATCCAAGATGAATGACCTTTCACTTGTCAATAAAAATCTAGCCTAGATGATTGCTCTCAATTATCTATGGTAATTGTGTCCTGAAACAATATAAATATAAGGAGAATCAATTCAAACTCAAGAAGAGAAAAGGGTTATTGCACTTGCTTTTTTTCCTTGATAATACCTATGATGAATTTTATTTTTTCAAATTAAACTAGTGGGATGAAAATATGCATGTTTTATTGTGAAAGTGTGCATGTATTTATGTATGAATATATATATATATATATATATATATATATATATATACTCTTTGAAATAGTTTATATGTGGAAGAGTTCATGAGATTATCCTGGTGATGTTATTAAGTTTAATGAAATTTCAGTTATTTGCTTTTATAAGTGCTATTTGCATTCATTATAACCGTCTAGGGAAGATGGTCTATAGAGCCAATTACATGTGAATGATGACATACTAAGAAATTCTGAGACAGATCTTCTCAGGAAACATTACATTTGTTACTCCTTATCAGGTTTTTGTTTTTATTTTTGTATATTTTGGAGGGAGAAAAGGGGAAGCGGATTGTTCCTATATACATACTAAATACTGATTTGTTGAAACATTCATTAAATCTTCAGCTCTCTACTATATACAATGTAGCCCCTGGTCAGGATCATCTCACCTTTCTATTTACCCTCAAGCTCTATAGATATTGTGAACTAGATCAGGGCAATCTTCTAGAACCACTTTCTCATACTAACATTGGACATTATAGCACCAACAGGAAATATTGTGCTAAAGAACTTAAGGAAAACTAAGCTGCCCAAATAGCAGAGGAGGCAGCAAAAACATTAGTTAAGTAGAGAGGGTAATATGCTATGTGTACAGTGGTGAAGATTTATGTTTGGATTAGCCATACTATAAAACTTTTATCTCTTCAAAATATCAAATAAATGATATTAAATCTAATGGCAATAATGATCATTTATTAAGTGCTAATTATGTACAAGACTCAATGCTAGACACTAGAGATACAAAGATAAAAATAAAATAGCCCTTACCCTTGAGGGTCTCATTTTTAATTAATAAAAACCAATCCATGCATATTCTTTTACTACTCCCTTTGTACATAAAATAATATAGTGTTCAGAAGGGGCCCAAGACAGAAAACATATCATGAAGGGGAGGAGCCTCACCATTCATGTTGAAATAGACTAATTCCACTAGAAAACAGTCTGAGAACTTCAATGCTTCATGTAACAAAGGACAAAGTAAAATGTGGAAATTGATCTTTTCACATAAGGAAAACAAGTTGAGAAATGATGGCAAAAAAATCATGCCTCTATACTTAAATTTTGAAAATAACTTCTCTTTAACAGAGGTAGTCCATGACATTTGTTATATAGATTTTGGTGTATAACTAAAGAGTAAAAGGATAACTTTTATGTATTATAATCCTAAGGAATATCACAAAGCATAAGAAAAACATGAAATTATTCAAACAAAATTATTCAAATTGATCAATGAAGTTAGGGACTCTAAGAGATCTTATTAAGAAAGTTGCACATTCTCAGTATTAAGAATATCACTTAGAAAAAAACATGGGCTCAGGTAGGTGAAGTTGTATACAGAGAATGTTTATGTTCTTCATGTCCTCATTTGCGGTTTCCTTTGCAAAGATACTAGAGTGATTTGCCATTTCCTTTTCCAGCTCAGTTTACAGATGAGGAAGCTGAAGCAAAGTTAAGTGACTTCTCTAGAGTCACACAGCTAGTATCTGAGACTTGATTGGAATCTAGAAAGATGAATCTTCCTGACTCCAGACCTGGACCTCTATTCACTATGCTCCAGCTGACCCCCTAGAGAAACACATGTGCTAAACAGTGACAGTAGCAGAGCCACAGCCACAAATTTCAGAAATAGTGTATTGACTTCAATCATGAGTTTGGTTTTTTCAAACAATAACATTATTTCAATGATTGATTGATTGATAATATAGCTTTTCTTGACTTCTAATTCTACTACTCTGCTCTAATAAACTTAAAAAAAGTAAGGACATCCATTTCTTGCTTTTATTTTTGTTTCTTCAGGAAGTAGCACATTAATTATTAGCACATGATATGTAAATAATTGAATGAAATTCAAGCTTCGAGTGAGAGAGGAATGATTTCTAACTATTATGTGTAAAATCCTGGCAATCCTTTTTAGTTTATCAAAACTATACATATCTTTGTATAGTAGATTGAGTAACAGAAATACATGATAAATTTTGAGACTTTTTCACTTTCATTAAGATAACAATCCATGATAAAAATTATGATTCTGACTAAATTAAACTGCTTATTTAGTGCCTTACCAATCAAACTTCCAAAAAAATTATTTTTATGAGCTAGAAGAAATTGTAAGTAAATTCATATGGAGAAATAAAAAGTCAAGGACATCCAGGGATTTAATGGAACAAAAGTGCAAAAGAAGGTAGCTTAGCTCTACCAGATCTAAAATTACATTATAAAGCAACACTCAACAAAACTGTCAGTTTTGTCTAAGAAATAGAGTGGTGGATCAATGGACTAGACTAGGAAGAAAAGAGATAGCAGGAAATGATTATAGTAATCAGCTGTTTGATAAACCCAAAGAGTCCAGTTTCTGAGATAAAAAACTCTCTTCAATAAAAATTGTTGGGAAAATTGGAAGTTAGTATGGCAGAAACTTGGATGAGACCAACATCTCACACTCTATACCAAGATAAGATCAAAATGGGTAAAGGATTTAGACATAAAAGACAATATTATAAGTAAACTAGGAGATAAAAGAATAGCTTGCCTATCAGAACTATGGAAAACGAAGCTGTTAATGACTAAGGAAGAGATTGATAACCATTAAAAACAAACTAGATAATTTTGATTACATTAAATTAAAAAGCTTATGCACAAACAAAATCAATGTAACCAAGATCAAAAGAAATGTAGCAAATTGGGAAACAATTTTTACAACTAGTATTTTTGACAAAGGATTCATTTCTAAAATATATAGAGAACTGAGTTAAATTAGCCATTAGCTAATTGACAAATGGTCAAAGGATATGCAGAGACAATTTGCAGATGAAGAAATCAAAGGGATACATAGTCATATGAAAAATTGTTCTAAATTATTACTGATTAGAGAAATGCAAATTAAATTGAAGTACCACCTCACACCTCTCAGACTTGCCAATATGACCAGAAAGGACAATGATCAATATTGGAAGGGATATGGGAAATCTGGGACACTAATACATTGCTGGTGGAGCTGTGAACTCATCCAATCTTTCTGGAGAGCAATTTGGAATTATGCAAAAAGGGCAATAAAAAATGTGCATACCTTTTGATCCAGCAATACCACTACTAAGTCTATACCCTGAAGAGATCATGAAAAAGGGGGAAAATATCACTAGTACAAAAACATTCATAGCAGCTTTGTTTGTGGTGGCAAAGAACTGGAATGTAACAGGATATCCATCAATTGAGGAATGGCTGAAAAAAATTGTAGTATATGTATGTTATGGAACACTATTGTTCTATTAGAAACCAGGAGGGATGGGAATTCAGAGAAGCCTAGAAGGATTTGCATGAACTGATGCTGAGCAAGATGAGCAGAACCAGAACATTGTATACCATAATAGCAACATGGGGCTGATGATCAATCTTAGTGGACTTGTTCATTTCATCAGTGCAATAATCAGGGACAATTTTAGGGTATCTGAGACAAAGAATACCATCTGTAACAAAGAAAGAACTATGGAGTTTAAACAAAGACCAAAGATTTTACCTTTAAGTTTTTAAAAAAGTTATTATGTAATTTTGCTATCTCTTATATTTTATCTTTTTCCTTAAGGATATGATTTCTCTTTCAACACATTCAATTTTAATCAATTTATAGCATGAAAACAATGTAAAGATTATCAGACTGCCTTCTGTGGGGGTGGGGGGAGGGGAACAAGATGGGGGAAAACTGTAAAATTAAAAAAAATAAAGAAATAACAATCCAATTTGGCCATAAAAACATACTAACAAAAAAGAATAACAAAAACAATATTCCATGAGCTGTATCAACTTTCGAACATTTCATCAGTTTTGTAGAATATTTAAGAAGAGAATTCTCAACTATTAGACCATGATCTGGTGTTAGAACTTGAAATCTAATTTTATTTTATTTTTATATAAATATTTTATTTGTTTTTCAATTGTATACAATAGTTAGCTTCTACCTATCATTTTTGTAAGGTTTTGAATTTTACACATTTTCCTTCCCCCTTTCTCTCTCCACCCACAGAAGGCAATATGATCATCTTTACATTGTTTCCATGTTATGCACTAAACAAAATTGAATGCGTTGAGAGGAAAAAAAATATCCTTGAGGAAAAGATAAAATATTAGAGATAGAAAAATTATGTAGTACATAAGCCAACTTTAAAAATAAATGAAGGTAATCATCTTTGGTCTTTGTTTAAACTCCACAGTCCTTTTTTTTTGATACAGATGGTATTCTCCATTGCAGATACCCTAAAATTGTCCCTGATTATTGCACTGATGGACTGAGCAAGTCCATTAAGGTGGTTCATCACCTCCATGTTGCTTTTATGGTGTATGATGTTCTTCTGGTTCTGCTCATCTTGCTCAGCATCAGTTCATGCAAGTCTTTCCAGGCTTCTCTGAAATCTCATCCCTCCTGGTGACTAAATAGTGTTCCATAATGTACATATACCACAATTTGTTCAGCCATTCCCCAATTGATGGACATCGTGTCGAATTGCCATCACAAACAGAGCTGCTATGAATATTTTTCTACAAGTGATATTTTTACCCTTTTTTTATCATCTCTTCATGGCACAGATCCAGTAGAGTCATTACTGGATCAAAAGGTATGCATATATCTATTGCCCTTTGGTCATAATTCCAAATTGGTTTCCAGAAAGTCTAGATCAATTCACAGCTCCACCAACAATGCATTAGTGTTCCAGATTTCCTATATTCCTTTCAAAATTGATCATTGTTCTTTCTGGTCATATTGGCAAGTCTGAGAGGTGTGAGGTGGTACCTCAAGGATGCTTTGATCTGCATTTCTCTAATCAGGAATGATTTAGAGCAATTTTTCATATGACTATGGATGGCTTTGATTTCCTCATCTGCAAATTGCCTTTGCATATCTTTTGACCATTTGCCATTTGGGGAATGGCTTTCTTTTTATAAATTTGACTCAGTTCTCTATATATTTTAGAATTAAATCTCTGTATATTTTAGAAATGAGTCTGTCTAATTTTGGTGCTTTCTAATATGAGACAATTTGCTATACTCCCCCTACCTCCACAATCTCCAATCTAAATATGACAGTTTCTAGTGAGAGAAGAAAAATGTCTAGCAATTGGTCCATCCATTTCTATTATTGACATGTATTTTTAGGGCATACACTTCTCTCCACCTATCACTTATTGGCAAGCATAAGCTTGGGACAGATTAAAAAAAAATCTTTATTAGGTTATTCATTTATTTAGGTAATTATTCATAGATGAGAAGAATAACAACTGATTTAATAAATCCATTTGCATTTACTTTTAGTGAACAGGTAATGTAATTCCATAATCATAAGTACATAGATGTAGAGCTAGAAGTGTACTCCTATAATTTTATAGATAAGGAAACTGAGACCCATGTAAAATTTCCACAATATGTTTAAGTTTAGAAAGGCAATAAGGGGTAGAGCTCTCAATCTAAGCAGATGTATAGAAGATATTAGTAATCACATCAACTATTTGTATTTTTTCTGAGAATATTTATATTTTCATAATTCTAGTAAATATTACTATATCTTCTGCTAAGTACAATTTTCATTCATCACACTTAACACTATTGAAATTTAATTTTAAAAACAATTTTGTTTTTTTAATTCACTGTGATCATAGTCACCACAAATATGATTTCCAATTATCCCACCCTCAACCCACTCAGAAGACAGAGAATCAGAAACATTGAGAAAGTAATGACGTACTCTAACTTTAACTTTTGACAGAATCTTGGAGATCATGTAGTACAACTGTTAACTTAGGAAACAACAGTCCTCTGACATCAAATGTGGAGATTAAACTTCCAAATTCCCTGAATTTGTGGCTAGCCTTGCATATTAGCAGAACGAGTAAAACATTTTTATAGTATAGTATAGTTTTGGAGGAGTAAAGCAAAATAGTTTACTCAAAAAAATTCCCTACTGTAGTTGCCACAATGACTAGAACACCTAAGGCTAGTTTAACATTTGTGTCTAAGTCATGGCTATTTAAAGCTTTTGCTAAAAGGTGAATATTATTTGGCAGTTTTTTCCCCTAAAAGTTGCATTTAGGGAAACATAAACATCATAGGGCACTATTCTAATTTCAAATTGGCAAACTATCATCTTGGAACATAGATGCCAGTATTCAGAAGGGATAGCACTTAAATACTATGAAAATTAATTTTCCTGCTTTTGCATTTTTGTCTAGGCACAGTAAAGATGCTGAAAGCTAATGTTATTATTGTTATATTTATTATTAGTTTAATGTATATCTATGCAGTTATATAAGTATGATTTTAGTCTGTTAGAAAATGTGCTGATGCACTTTTGTACTTGAAATAAATTTTCAAATTCTGTAAGTATCCCAAATGAGTAACTAACAGGCAGTTTTAATAGTAATTACTGAATTCCAATATTTATAGAAAACTGACCACCATGAATACATAATTATTCTATTATGTCCACTCCAATGAGTAGAAAGTCTATTTATTAATTTACCATGACACAAAATCTTGCTTTCTTTCTTACCATGCAGAAGTAAACTCACAGACTTAGTGTGAAAAAAACGTGTATTGCATTTATAGTCTGGACAAATTACTTCTGTAATAGATTAATATGCTGTATTTGCAGGGGAATTTGCAGAGATATATAATTCATTTCAGAAGTAGCAGTTTCAGAATAAATACCTTTCCCTGAGTTAAAACTGGGTAGTGCTATGAAGATTTCAATGATAATATATGATATCAGTTTTTCCCTTTAAGAATCTGAATATTAAAAAATATTTGCTGATTTTGTGTGTATGTGCATGTGCATATGTGAAACAACTTTCAGGATAACCATATGCTATATTTAATTGCATATATATTTT
Source organism: Macrotis lagotis (assembly GCF_037893015.1). NCBI lineage: Eukaryota > Metazoa > Chordata > Mammalia > Peramelemorphia > Peramelidae > Macrotis > Macrotis lagotis. The sequence goes on from NC_133658.1 coordinate 380,463,400, forward strand.
AAGTGGCAAAATAAGGAAAAGTAATAATTATAAAAATGAACAATTATCCAATGAAAATTCAAGGAAAGGTAACTTTTTAAAATTTTTTATTCATATTTTATTTTTCCAAATACATTTTATGAAAGTTTTCATCCATATGCCTAAGTATATTTTTAAGTTGCAAAATTTCCTTCTGCCCTCCCTTCCCACTCCCATCCCCTCAGTGGAGAACAGTCAGGTTAATATTCTACATACACATTTGTGTTAAACATGTGTACAGATTACTTATTTTCATGAGGACATAGGATTAAAGGAAAGAAATGCATAAGAGATTTTTTTAAAGTGAATGCAGTAGTTCATCAGGTTCTGAAGGATTTTTTTGTTTTATTTTGTTTTGTTTTGTTTCTACCTCTGGATGAGGATGGCATTGCCATAGTCATTTATTAGGGTTGTCCTAACTCTCTCAACTGCTGAAAGCAGCTGCACCCAACAGGGTTGATCATCTCGTAATGTTGCTGTTATGTGTACATTGCTCTCTTGCTAATGTTCCCTTCACTCAGCATCAGATCCTATGAGTCATTCCATGCTTCTCTAGAATCCAACCATTTACAGTGTCTTAAAGAACAATACTATTCCATAATATTCATGTACCATAACTTGTTTAGCCATCCCCCAATTGATGGGCATCTCCTCAATTTCAATTCTTTGCCACTACAAGAAGAGTTGCAATGAATATTTTGGAACATGTGGAATTTTCCCCATTTTTTATCCTAACAATAGCCATAAAAAGAGATATGGAATAAAATTAAGGAGATTCAACCTTGAGTTAAATAAAAATTTGGAAACATGACATCAGCACTGATTATACTAATATCCACTAATCCTAATTATTAATTAGATATTAATTTATTGCTACAATAAATAAATTTAAGAAGGAATTGAATGTCTTTTGTTAGCAAACATTTGACTTATTCACTAAACAGTAAGATCACTACAGACAAGAACAATGGTTTGCTAGTATTCCTTCCTACAATCATTTGTCTCTAAAACCTAAGAAGAATAATGATTAACAATTATGAAGAATATTGTTTTATAAAGCAGAGAAAAGCAGTAACAAGTAAAACCACATCCTGGGAGGGATCTATAATCACTTATTACCAAGATGTCAATAAGTATCTGAAGAAAACTTGTCCAAAGTTATGTATGACTGTGACAGCCAGTACAAATAGAAAATTAGGCCCAGAGTGGAAAAAGAAGAGAGCAGGCTAAATTGCTTTTGGGAAATTGCAAAGCACTTACACTGACTAAAACCATACCATAACAACAAAGTGTCTATCTTTTCAATTCAAACATTTTACTGGTATTGTTGTAAGACAATGCGACCTGGAACAACACTGCCACCTGAAGAATTAAAGATAAGCATCACACAGAGAGCAATAGAAAGATGGAAAGGCAAATGGAGAATTATATATAACAAGGTGATTCAGAGAATAGAATGCTGAACCTAGAAACAGGAAGATCTCCGTTCAAATTTGGCCTCAGTCACTTAGTAATTGTTTGACCCTGGGCAAGTCATTTAACCTCTGTTTGACTTAATCCACTGGAGAAGAATGGAAATCCACACTATTTCTTTTGCCAATAACATCTAGAATGGGATCATGAAGAAAAATTATATCTCAGAGATATAGCACTAACATATTAGGAAAAGGAAGGAATAATGAATAGAATCTACAATTTTAAAAATTAGAAAATTGACAAAGTCAAAATAAAAACAGTAACAAATATGTAAAAGTAGAGCAGAATAAAATAAATTTGAAAAAAGTGATAATAGAATCAATAAGCAAAATTCAAAGCTACAGCTTTTAAAAGAATAACAAATTTGGGAATGGCAAAACAGGTTATGGTACATGAATGCAGTAGAATATTGTTGTTCAATTAGAAGCTGTGACCTATTTAGTCAGACTCTGAAAAAGCATGGAATGACTTACAGGATCTGATGCTGAGCAAAGGGAGCAGAACCAAGAAAACAATGTACATATTAACAACATCTTTCTGAGATGAACAATATTGATGGAAACAGCTCCTCTCAGCAGTTCAGAGAGCTAGAACAACTGATTTGGAATGGCTATGGACAATGTTATCTCTATTGAGATAAAGAAAAACAAAGCAACACAAACACACACACACACACACACATACACACAAACAGCAACACTTCAGAATCTGATGAACACTTTAGAAAAATTATCTCTTATGTATCTCTTTCCCTTAATCCTAATTCCTCATATCAAAAATAACTAATCTGTAAGAAAAATATGTATGTATAGTAAAATTTTGTAACTTAAAAATATATATGTGGATACGGATGAAAATAAATTTTTTAAAAAAGAAAAGAATAGTAAAATCCATAAATTTAAATAATGTGATCAAGAAGAACAGAAAGGCAAATCAAATAATTTTTTAAAAATATTTTAAAAATTCAAAGACATTACTTCTGGGATAAGAACTTACTATTCAGCAAAACTACTGGGAAAACTGAAAAATAGTATGGCAAAAATTAAGCACAGACCCACATCTCACACCCTATACCAAAATAAGGTCAAAATAGATGCAGAATTTAGTCATAAATAGTGATAACAGACCAATTAATAGATCAATACATACTCTATCTGCTGGATCTATGGAAAGGGAGAAATTAATGACCAAATAAGAATTTGTATAAATTATAAAGTGAATGATTTTTATCATATTAAATTAAAAAGTTTTTGCAGTAATAAACAGAGTCAAGATTAGAAGGAAACAATGTTCATAGCTAGTATTTCTGATAAAGGACTCATTTCTGAAATATATAAAGAGCTGAATCAAATTTTAAGATTACAGGTCATTCCCCAATTGATAAATTATCAAAGGATATAAACAGGCAGTTTTCAGATGAAGAAATTAAATATATATATGGTCATATGAGGAAACTACTCCAAATAATTACTGATAGAGAAATGAAAATTAGAACAACTATGAGGTATAACCTCAAATCTATCAGGTTGGTTAAGATTGGAAAAGAGGTAAATGATCAGGATTGGTGAGCATATGGGAAAAGTGGTCATTAATACACTGTTGGTATAGCTGTCAACAAATCCAACCATTATGGAGAGCAATATGGAAGTATGTCCAAAGACCTAGGCCTATATCTAAATCATAAATAATAGGAAAAGTATCACATGTTCAAAAATATTTAGAGCAATTCTTTTTTTGTAGTGGCAAAGAATCAGAAATTAATGGTATGGTCATCAATTGGGAAATGGCTGAATAAGTTATGGTACATGAATACTACTGAATATTATTATATGAGAAGTCAAACTTTAGAAAAGCATGGAAAGAATTGCATGAACTGAAGCTAAGTGAAGGGAACAGAACCAAGAGAACATTGTACATGTTAACAACAACATTGTGAGAAACTGTGATAAATGTAGCTTCTCTCTGCTGTTCAAAAATCAAGGATAACCCTGTGAGACTTGGTATGTATGGACAATGCCATCCACATCCAGAGGGACAAACCATGAAATCTGATGCATACTATGTACACCTTTTAAAAACTTCTCTTATATTTTTCCTTTCTATTTTTATGGTTTTCTTTTTTTCCCTTTACTTCTATTTCCTCTTATACAAATGACTAATATATGAACAACTATTTTGTAAACAAATGTACATATCCAGCTTTTACCAGACTGTTTACCACCATGGGGAAGGGAGAGAGAGAAGGAAGGTTGAGGGGTGTCTAGGTGATGCAGTGGATAGAGCACCAGTCCTGGAGTCAGGAGTACCTGAGTTCAAGTGCGGTCTCAGACACTTAATAATTAGCTAGCTGTGTGGCCTTGGGCAAGCCACTTAAGCCCATTTGCCTAGCAAAACCCTAAAATAAAAACAGAGAAAAAGAGAGAAGGAAGGGTAGTAAAGACTGTGTAATTCATAAATTTGCCAATGGATGAATGTTTAAAAACTACCATAGCATGCAATTGGAAAAATAAAATAAAATTTCAATTAAAAAAAGTAAAAAATAACAATGGATACAGTATCAGGGGGAAAAAGAAAAGTATAAAAAAGAAGAATTGTCTTTACCTACTACACATAATTTACATTTACATATCTGGAAATTTTATGCATAATGATAGAGCAGATTTCAGATTCCTGCAACAAAAAATCTGATAAGAACACTTGTGGCTCAAGTCTGGCTTGAGTAAAGAGTAAGACTTACAAAGTATGAAGAATTACATCATGAATGGTCAGTTGCACTATCAATTTATGAAGAAGTTAGTCATTGGACCCATTCCTGGCTAGTAGACTCTGACCTTTGGAGAAGCACTAAAAAAAAAAAAAAAAAAAAAAAGTAATTTCATAATCTTGGATAGGAGGTACATAGTACTGTTCTTTCTCATATACCTCCTCCTCATCATTATTTAACAGTTTTTTGTATAATGGACCGTTCTTAAATTCTGATGAATCCTATAGATTTCTTCTCTCATTTTTTAAAGCATAAAACTCATAAGATTGTAAAAGAAACCAAGTTTTTAATAAAAAAATTCATTTTTCCCATTTAAGTTCATGGATCCTCTGAAATCTATGTATGGACTCTTCAAGTTCTTCTTGGATCCATTCTGACCAGAAACCATGCCTTGAATGTTTAAATCTTTTTAGTTCCATAACTTCTGCCTAGAGGCCAGAATGTTCTAGTTAGTGACTAGGCATTTATATTAGGACAAATATTTCACATCACCAGCTACACCCCTGGTTATCTTCTAAAAAGTCTTGCAACAGTGTATCCCTTTGGGTTGGGTGGAGCCAAGATGGTGGCATGAAGGTAGCATTTTCCAGGAACTCCTTCAACAAAAATATCCAAAAGCCGTCAAATTATGACTCTAGTCAAAATTTAGAGGGGCAGAATGCACAGAAAGATGGAGCAATGCACTTTCCCAGTCCAAGATAACTTAGAAGTTCTGCAGGAAAGGTGTGTTTCACCAGGACTGGTATTTGGAAAAATCCCCAATTGCAGTGAAGTCTGGGAACAGTTTGAAGGAGCATTGAGAGAATTCTGCTACACCGCTACACCAGAATGAATGTGGAGTGAGGAGCACTGGTCTTAGAACCTGCAGCAAAAATCAGGAGAAATCAGCCTGTACCTCCAGAGCACATCCCACAGATTGTAAGGGGGCCAGGTGAGACTGCCGAAATTTCTCTGCTCTCCCTAGGGTCAGGACTCTGCTGTTTGCCCATATTCAGGTCCAGATTGCAGCTTGGCCTTCCATACTAAGGTAGCCAAGTAGGACTCCTCCTTAAAGCTCCAGGGCAGAGGAGAGTGCTGTGGTCATCTACATATCAAAGCACAGGCAAGAAAGCATAAGACCTTGGAGGAATAAAGGTCTCAGTAGAGTACCTACCCCCCCAAAAAATCCTCAAAGCCTTGGAAGTGCTGTAAATTATTCTTGGGCTGAGGAAATGAGTAAACAACAGTAAAAGAAGAATCTGACCATAGAAAATTACTTAATTCCCATGGAAGATCAAAACACATACTCAGATGATGACAAAATCAAAGTTTCCATATCTAAAACCTCCAAGAAAAATAGAAAATGGGCTCAGAGTATAAATGAGCTCAAAAAATGACTTAGGGAGATGGAGGAAAGCACTGCAGAAAAATCATGAAAACCAAATCAGCAGCTTGAAGTGAAAGAAATACAAAAAAATACTGAAGAAAATAATATGTTAAAAACCAATTTATGCCACATAGAAAAAAGCAAATAAAAATGCAAATGAGGAGAATGCCTTAAAAAACAGGATTGGCCAACTGGAAAGGGAGATAAAAAACTTCTCTGATTAAAATAGCTCCCTCAAATGAAGGACAGAACTAAAGAAAGCTGATAACTTTGCAAGAAATAAGGAAGAAATAAGACTCTTGCAAAAAAATGTCGAAAATTAGAAGAAGATGTGAAATATCTCATTGGAAAAATAACTGACCTCAAAAACAGATCCAGAAGAAATAATTTAAAAATTATTGGGCTTCCTGAAAATCATGACCAGTAAAAGAGCCTAGATTTCATTTTTCAAGAAATAATATAAAAATTTCCCTGAGATCCTAGAAGCAGAGGATAAAATAGAAATTGAGAGAATTCACCTCCTAAAAGAGATCCCAAAATAAATACTTCCAGGAATATTATATCTAAATTCCAAAACTCCCAAATCAAAGAGAAAATTCTAAAAGCTGCCAGAAATAAGCAATTCAACTACTGAGGCTCCATAGTCAGGATTACACAGGATCTGGCAGCATCTATATTAAGGGCTCATAGGGATTAGAATATGATATTCCAGAAGGCAAAAGATCTTGGTTTACAACTGTGAATCAATTTCCCAGCAAAACTGAACATCTTCTTTCAGGGGAAAAGATGGACATTCAATGAAACAGGGGACTTTCAAACTTTCCTATTGAAACAACCAGAGCTGAACGGAAAGTTTGATCTCTAAGTACAAGACACTGATGAACCATAGAGGGGGTGGATGAGAAGGACTAACTATGAGAAATCTAATGATTTTGAACTGTTTGTAGTCCTGCATAGGAAGAAGATATTTATAACTCAATGGGGGGAGGGGCAATAGGTGATAGAAAAGGGGGAATATTGTAGGAAAATATACTTAGATACAACACACTTTTTGGAGTGGGCCAGGATGAAAGGAGAGAGAGAGAGAGAGAGAGAGAGAGAGAGAGAGAGAGAGAGAGAGAGAGAGAGAATGAGAGTGAGGAGAAAAAAAGTGAAGGTACAGCTAGTAATAGTAACTGAGGGAAAAAATATTGAAGCAACTTATGAGAAAGAAAGCAACACACCCCAAAGACAGAGCCATTGGAATCTGAACACAGACTGAAGTACATTTTTCTCTCTCTCTCACTGTTCTTGGGGTTTCTCATCTTCTTGGGGGGTGGAGGGGGTTTATGTTTACTTTTATAACAAAATTATTGTAATAATATAAAATAAATAAATCTACAGAGAAAACAACAGTGTATCCCTTTGCCCTGCCTCTCTAGTTTTGTGTCCATGATCAAATCAATTGGGCTATTGTTTCTGAAAGGGACATATCATTCTATTACTTTATGACCTCACTCCAATATCACTAAAATTTTCTAGAAAAAAAGTTACTTTTAAGTTTTTGCAAGGCAATGGGGTTAAGTGGCTTGCCCAAGGCCATACATCTAGGTAATTATTAAGTGTCTGAGGCCAGATTTGAACTCAGGTACTCCTGACTCCAGGGCCAGTGCTCTATCCACTGTGCCACCTAACCAACTCAAAAATTATTTTTCTTGACCACTACTTCTGGGTCTCTGTTGTTTCCTCAAATGAGAATACAAATTTCTCACAGTTGTGGTTTACTTTTTCTTTGTACTATATAACCACTATTTAATCAGTATGTCACATAGTAACTTACAATAATAATTTTTTTTTACTAATTAATTGGTAATATGAGTGAATTGGTCTAGAGGATTCATTTATTATTGAATGCACCAATATTTACTCTCTGGCTCCAGTCCATCTCGTAAACTTGGGAAATGGCTACTTCTTTATATGCACATAATGGCCTATGCTATGCCATGATGAAGAGTCTTCTAATTGGTTATTGTGCCCAAAAAACTGATGAATAGGAATTCACAAAAACAAGCTACTGGATTCTTAGATTCTTCTTTTATTTCTGGCAGCAAATTGAGGTAGAACTGCTTTGAGTTGCTTCCTAGCTGTCTCCCAAATTCCACTCATTTGCAACACATAACCTTATGTATTCTACCAAAGTAAACTTGAGATGGAATTTGAGCTGTTTCTTTTGTGTTAATTTTCCTGAATAGGGGGCAGCTAGGTAGTGCAGTGGATAGAGTACCTGCCCTGGAGTCAGGAGGACCTGAGTTCAAATTTGACCTCAGACATACCTTAATTGTATGACCTTAGGCAAGTCACTTAACCCAATTGCCTCACAAAAAAAAATCTGGAACAGGTGACCAAGGAGAAACTTGAGATTGATATATTTGGGAAGTGACCCTGTGAATTTTGATGGATCTGAAAGTTTACATTTATGACAATGTTGCCAATGGAGTTTGAGGTAACCTCGAAATTGAGGTTTACTAAAAGATGAAGGAATTTTCATGCTCTCTGAGATTTTAAAATCGCTCAGCATTTTTAATACAATTATTGTAAATTAAACAGGTTAAAACATTCCCTAGGGGAGAAGAGAGAGAGGAGAGGAGAGGAGGGGAGGGGAGGGGAGGAGAGGAGAGGAGAGGAGAGGAGAGGAGAGGAGAGGAGAGGAGAGGAGAGGAGAGGAGAGGAGAGGAGAGGAGAGGAGAGGAGAGGAGAGGAGAGGAGAGGAGAGGAGAGGAGAGGAGAGGAGAGGAGACAGTGAGCTCCAGCCATGTGGCATGGGGAGGCCAATGGTGAACCACCACAGTTTAGCATGGGAGCACATGGTCTAGGAAGGAAAGAGAGATTCAGACATCCTGTAAGGGTGGAAGATAGAGTCTAGAAGAAGCAAGAAGGTTCTGTAGTAGGTTGGACAAGAGGTGGTGCTTGGGGGAGTGGTCTCACACCTGGGCCAGGTATTCTCCAATAGGAATCAATGTACTGGTCCTTCCTGTCCTAGGGCACATGACCACAAAGTTCAACATGTCATTTACTGCCATGCCAAGATCAATGGGCACGTGGGGCAAACAGGAAAATCCTTCCCCTCTTACAATGGAAACTAGGTAGAAGGATGGAAGCTGGGAGTTAGGAATGAGGAGTCAGTGTATCAAAAGGGGTCAGTTTACATCTCAAGAGCAAACAGTTTTCCACAATTAACAAAGTTTAACAGCATAAAAGATTACAGAATTTGTTTCTGATTATCATTTTTCTACATTCATAATTCTCTGCATCAACAACATTAATAAATCAGCTATAGTAAAATGACTGATAGCAAAGAAAGTATCTGCTTTAGGAACAGAAGCATTGAAAGAACTGAAGAATGCAACAAGAAATTCATCCAAAGAGAGAGACAGCCTGAAGGATTGTAAATCCTAGTATCACAGATAAATAATGAATATCAGTTTACAAAGGATTTTAGGCCAGAAAGTGCCAGGATTTGTTAATTTCCTTTTCATTCAGAGTTTGAGCACTTGCTTTTCAGACAAAGAGTGAGCAAAATCTAAGGGGAAAATGTTGCTGATCCTTTAAAGTTTTGTTAACAATTGTGATTTCTATATGCCATTTGAACAACTGTATTTTAATAAGGATTGAGTACACTATCTGATTGTTAAGGGGAAGTGTACCAGAAGCCTATACCAATGACAGAAAATAAATCTGAACTATAATTGAAATAACAATATTACGAAGGCAGTAGGTCCAGGAGATGAAGTTTACAGATGAACTTTTTGAAATGCTTAAAACAACTTATGGAATACAAAATTTGTCTCAATAATTGAATAATAAAATATTCACCAAAATCCAATATTATAAATATAGTATTAATATCTAAACCAGAGAAGGACAAAGTACAGAAAGAAAACCATAGACTGATAAAACTAAGCATGAATTCGCATTTTTAAAAATACAATTCTATCAAAAAGAATGCCAGAATGTAGTTTTTTAAAAAATGGGATCAAGGGGCAGCTAGGTGGTGCAGTGGATAGAGCACAGGCCCTGGAGTCAGGAGTACCTGAGTTCAAATCCAGCCTCAGACACTTAATAATTACGTAGCTTTGTGGCCTTGGCCATTTAACCTCATTTGCCTTACAAAAACTTAAAAAAAATGTGATCAAGTGGGATTTAAACTAGGGGTGCAATGATGGTTCAAAATTATAATAATTTACACAATTAATTTACAAAACCATGAATATATCAAGAACTGAACTTAAGAAAGTACAATACTTATTTGTATTCTCATCACTTATTTCATATATATATGTATATATATATGCATATATATGTGATTTTGAACTCTCAGAAGTCATCATCCAAACCTTATTCCTTATCCATGACCATTCAGTTCCTTATTCCTAACCTCCTTATCTCTCCCACATCAATGTATCAGCCAAACATCACCTACCCTTTCCATTATTGCCAGTAAAAAGTCTTTTCCACAGCAACAAAATTTTCTTCATCTTAAATCTTTTCCTCTTCCATTCCTTCCATCTACTATCTATCATCAAAATCTATATTTCTGCAGATGATACAATTCCATTGGCTACCCATTTCAATACTAGTTACACTTTTACTTATCAAGGTGGGAGTTGAAATATTCCTTGTTTCTCATCCACTTCTAAGTTCTCTCCTACCTGTAATCTTTCTGCCTTTGAAATTGGAAAAGATGACAAAATTTTTGAAGATTCAAGAATAATAAAAATAAAGATACAATGATACAAATGAATTGATCTAGCCATTTTTGAAAGTGATTTTAAATTGTCTTAAAAGAATTACTAAAATATTCAGATATTTTAACATAGAATTCCCAGTAGAGATATATCCAAGATGGTCAAAGACAGAAATATTCTATGAATAGAAAAATATTCATAGCAGCACTTTTGGTGGTAGCAAAGAACTAGGAAAAAAGTCAATTCTTCTTTACTAGTGAATAGCCAAATAAATTTTAATAAATGAATGAAATAGAATAATATTGACCATAAAAGTGAATATAAATAATTCAGCAACATGGGAAGAATTTTATGAAATGAGGCAGACCAAAATGAAAACCAGGAAAAATAATATACACCAAAACAGCACTGCAAATGAAAAGAGGGGGAAAAACTTAAGAAAGTAAAACTATGTAAGTAGGTAGGCAAAGGTAATGGTTGTGGAATAGATATGTCAGTTAGGTTTGCTAAACTTCATGTGTTCTCTTTATTTAAAAAAAAGTTGAAAAGCATATCTTTTTTTAACAGGACAAGAATTGAGTGTATTTTTAAATGGAAATTCGTTTTTTTTACAAAATATTTTAAAAAAGCTAACAAATAAATTCCAAAATGAACTCCAATGTTATACACCATGGGAATCACAAAGGTGACATTCATAGTTCATATAAAAACTAGTCATTCCCTTTCATATATTATATTTTACATATGTTAATGAAAGGGAGGGGATAGAGGAGACAAGATTTCTCATTATATACACAAATATGCATATAACCACAGAAAGGGAGTGAACTCTCTTTTGTCTCTCCTGATATCTCAAGTGTTTAGCACAGCTCCTTTGTGCCTAATACATGATAGGTACTTAATAAATACTTACTGACTCACTGAAATGAATCTGATTTAAACACAAATAGATGAGATATATGGCCTCATTAATCTGGATATACCCTTTCGATGTCTTCTTAATCCCTTATAATCCAGATTCCAGAATCATAATTACACCAAAAACTGCTCTCTCCAAGGATGTGAGTACATTGGTATATTAGTATATAGTTGGTGGAATTTGAACTAGTTCAACCATTCAGGAGAACAATTTAGGGTTAAGGTTCTTCTCTTTGATATTCCCTTTTGTTTAGGTTTTCAGAATACCAATCTCTCATATTTATCAGGCAGCTCCTTCACACTCTCCTTTGCTGGATTCTCAATGAAGTCATGCACAAGTATCAACAAAGCATTCTCCTGGTCTCTCTTTTCTCATCTTTATCTCTTCAGTTCCCAAGAATTTAGTTACCATCTCTAAACTGATGATTCTTAAACTACCTATATGGTCCTAACCTCTCTGAGTTCCCATCTCACATCTCCAATTGCCTTTCAGATGATCTAAACTATGTTCCCAATCAACATAGTAACTCAGTAAGCCTTGATGTGAACTTATTTGTTCCTTCTAAAATCTCCCTTTACCACCTTCCCTATTATTTTTGAGGGTAATATCATGCTCCCAGTCCCTCAGGCTCATAATCTAGGAGTATTCTTGACCCATCATAATTTTTCTCTCTCACATGTATAACCCATACCCAAATTGTTGTCAATATCTAAAACTTTATTTAAAAATTTTTTTATAGTCACCACTCTCATGCTGGTCCTTATCTGGTTCTTGTCCTTCATTATCAAACAAGATCAAAATGACATCACTATGTTTAAGAAATTATAGTGTGTCTGTGACTGATCAGACCAATACAAGCTTGGAATGCTCTACCACAGGTTGGACACAAATAATCCATGTGAATACCTGGGGTAGGTACTCTAAACTTATGGATGTCATGTTTCCTTTGATCTGCTTCAATTCTGTCTTTCTCATACAGTACAGGACTGCACTGATGAAGGCACACCATGCTGGGTGGTCCTGTGTCTGTGTTTCCCATGCTATACAATCAGTTCTAAAGTTCTTCAAAGAGAACTTCAGGGTGTCTCGGTATTGTTTCTTCTGACCCCCTTGTGAAAGTTTGACCATTGTGAATTATTCATAAAGTAGTTTTATTGGCAAATGTACATCTGGGGAGCCAAGATGGCAGCAAGAGAAGAGTCTCCTTTAGGTGCTCTCCCCCCAAATTTCAAAAACCTTGAAATTGTGACTCTAACTAAATTATCAAAAGACAGAACCCACATAAAGATTCAGTGAAGCAATTCTCCAGCCCAAGGTAACCTGGAAAATAGTAGGAAGACTGTTCCACAGGGTTGGAGGGATGGCACCATGCCAGAGAGAAGGAACTCCCAGGAACAGCCCCAGGGCATCTGAGAGCAGTAGCTCCTGGCAACAGAAGGAGTTTCCTGACCTGCACCCCAGAGAGCACCAAGCACAACTTGGATGATCATCAGGGAGATCTTTGCCAGAGAGATGGCAAAGCCCAAGCCTTCAGTGCAGCTGTGGCATTCAGCAGAGCTCAGGCACTCAGCACAGCCCAGATCCCAAGAAACAGAAGCAAGCTCATGGAGCTGCCCAAAAGAAGTCTCCAGGCAGCTACACCCTAGTACTCGGTCCATGGTAGGTAAGGGAATGGAGGGAGATTGCCAAGGTCTGTCCTCTGAATCTGGAACAGGACTCTGGGGCTTTGACCACATTCAGACCCTGGTCTCATTCTAGGTCCCCCATAGAGCAGGGACCCCCCCCACACACACAACCTCTAGGGCAGAGGGGTAAGTTTGTGGTTATTCACAGACCAGGAGCGCAGTCAGAGCCTCACACACTGCAGTCCTTGTGTGGGGGTGTGTCCCAGTAATACTCAAAAGCTCAGGAAGCACCCCAAAACCAGGCACAGGCTGGGGAAATGAGTAAACAGAAAAAAAAGGAACCTGATTATAGACAATAACTTTGGTCCCATGGAAGACCAAATTGCACAATCAGAAGATGAGAAAGTTCAAGCTTCTGCATCTGAAGACTCCAAGAAATATAGAAGTTGGACTCAGGCTATGATAGAGTTCAGAAAAAAGATTTTCAAAATCAAGTAGGGGAGATAGAAAAAAAATTGGGAAAGAAATAAGAGAGATGCAGGAAAAACATGAAAACGAAGTCAGCAGCTTGGTCAAGGAGATCCAAAAAATGCTGAAGAAAATAACATGTTAAAAACAGCTTAGCTGAAATGGATGAAATAGTTCAAAAAGTTATTGAGGAGAAGAATGCTTTAAAAAGCAGAATTGGCCAGATGGAAAAGGAGATAAGAAAGTTCTCTGAGGGAAAAAAATTCTTCAGATATAGAATGAAACTAAAGGAAGCTGATGACTTTGCAAGAAATCAAAACATAATTCAACACCAAAAGAATGAAAAGTTAGAAGAAAATATGAAATATCACATTTAAAAAAACTGATCTGGAAAACAGATCCAATAAAAGATAATTTAAAAATTATTGGGCTACCCTAAAGTCAGGATCAGGAAAAGCCTTGACCTCATTTTTGAAGAATTTCTACAGGAAAATTGCCCTGATATCCTAGAAGCAGAAGGCAAAATAGAAATTGAGAGAATCCATCGATATCCCCTGGAAAGAGATCACCCCCCCCCAAAAAAAAAGCATCTCCCAGGAATATTATAACCGAGTTCCAGAACTCCCAAGTCAGAGAGAAAGTATTACAAGCAGTAAGACAGAACAATTCAATCACAGTGGTTCTATAGTCAAGATCACACAGGACTTAGTAGCAACAACATTAAGGGCTCGTACGACTTGGAATATAATATTCCAGAAGGCAAAAGAGTTTGGAATGCAACTGAGAATCAACTACCCAGAAAAATTGAACATCCTCTTCTGGGGAAAAGATAGACTATCAATTAAACAGGGGAATTTCAAATGTTCCTGTTCAAACAACCAGTACTGAGCAGAAAGTTTGATCTTCAAGTACAGGAATCAGGTGAAGCAAAGAGAATGGAGAAGAAGGGTAAATTATGAGTGACTTTATGATGATGAACTACATGTATTCCCACATGGAAAGATGATATTGATAATACTCATATGAACCTTTTCATTTAATAGAGCAGGTAGAAGGAGCTCTTATAGATGAAGCACAGGAAAGCTAAATTTGAACATATATTGTAAAAATGGAGTCAATGGGTGAAAGTTAAATGTACTGGAAATAAGAGAAACAAGAGGTAGAATAGACTAAGATATTTCATGAAAAAAATATTTCTTGCAGCTTTTGCAATGGTAGGGAGTGGGTGAAGGTGAGGGGGAATGAGGGACCCTTCATTCTCATCAGAAATGTCTCAGAAAGGAAACAGCATACACACTCAATAAGGTATAGACATCAAGAAGAAAAGGGAGAGAAAGGGGACGGGGGGGGGGGGAATGGGGGATGTGGGTGATAGAGGAGAGGGTAGATCATAGGAGAGAATAGTCAGATATAACACATTTTCTTTTTTATTTTTTACAAGGTGCTAGGATTGGGTAATCTGTTTGGGATCACAGGACCAAGTGGTTGCTGGGTCTTTGGGATGAGATGTGGACTTGGGGCCTCTTGGGCCCAAGGCCGGTGCTCTGTCCACTGGGCCACTTAGCTGCCCCACAGCACGTTTTTTGAGGAGGGACAGAGTGAAAGGAGAGAGAAAATATAATTGATAGTGGGGAGGAATGGATGGAGGAAATTACAATTAGCAATACCACCTATGGAAAAATATGGAAGTAACTTTTGCGATGGACTTATGATAAAAAAAGTAATCCACTTGAGACAGAGTTGATGGTATCAGAACCCAGACTGAAACACAGTTTTTTTCTCTTTCTTTTACTTTATTTCTCATGAGGTTTTATATTTTTTTGTGGGGGAGGAGTATTATGTTTACCCTTAAACAAGAATATCTTAGTAATGTGCAAATAAATTAAAGAAAAATAATAAAAGAAATGTAAAAAGAAAAACAACATACATCTTACATTCTAACAACATGTTCAGTCCATCATAGTTGCACTCTCTGAAGTAATATTGGCATGCTTGACAGTTTAAGTTGAGAAAGGATCTCAGTGTCTGGTTTTGCCAGGTGATCTTTAGAATCTTCCTAAGATGATTTAAATGGAAGCAATATAGTTTCCTGATATGATGTTGGGTAGACTGTCTAGATTTCACAGGTATACAGCAATGAGATTAGTACAATGGCTCTCTAGACCTTCAGTTTGGTAGTCAGTCTAATACCTCTTCTCTTCCATACTTTCTTTTGGAGTCACCCAAATACTGAGGTAGCTCTGGCAATGCGAGTGTCCACCTCATTGACAATGTGTACTTGCTTGGAAAGGATACTGTCAAGGTAAATGAACATGTCCACAGTACTCAGAACTTTTCCATTTGCTGTAAATGATCGTTCCACATATGGATTGACTGGTGGTATAAAAGACCTTTGTCAGATCTACAAATGTTATATACAGACCTCTGTTCCACTCCTGGCATTTTTCCTGGAGTTGTTGGGCAGCAAACATCATATTAACAATTCCTCTACCTCCAGGTGAAGGCCCTTATCTATTCATTCTTGGTCTATACAAATAGCCTGGGTCTGCCTGCCTCAATTCTTTCTCCAATCCAATCCATTCTTTATTTACTATACTAAAGTGATTTTCTTAAAGCACAGATTTTCTTAAAACACATGTCATACTCCTACTCATCAAACTCCAATGGTTGCCTACTGCCTCCATGATCAAAGACAAAATCTTTTGTTTGGCATTCAAAGTCCTTCACAACAGCACTCCACTCCCACTTTTTCATTTTTTTTAAATACCTTGGTCCCTGCCATGTATTCTTTGATCCAATGTTACTGTTGCTGTTCCATCAAAAAAAAAAAAAAAACCTTTCAAAATCATTCCATCTGTTGACTGGACATTTTCTCTGGCCGTCCCCTGTCATGGTCTTTTTGTACTCCACCTACCAGCTTCCCTGGCTTCTGTCAAACTCCAGTTAAATAAAAGGGTTAAAAAATACCCCACAGATACCAAAAAACCCACAGATATTTATAAGAATTCTTTTCATGGTGACAAATAATTATAAATTGAGTGTATGCCCATCAATTAGAGAATGAACAAACAAACTATCGTATATGAATTTGATAGAGTACCATTGTTTTGTAAAAAATCATGAGGGGTAGGACTTCAGAAAAATCTGGAAAGACTTACAGGAAGTGATGCTGAGTAGAACAGAACCATAACATTGCACACACTAATAACAACATTATGTAGTGATCAACTATGATGGATTTGCTTCTCTCAGCAGTGAAATAATCAAAGATAATTCTAAAGAACTTGTGATGGGAACATATTATATACATCCAAAGAAGGAACAATACATTCTGAATGTAGACCAAAGCTTACTATTTTCAATTTTTAAAATTTGTTTTATGTATTATGGACTTTTTCCCTCTCATGTTTTTCTTTTTTCTTCCTTTTTTGATTTCATTCTTCTTTCACATGATTAATAAGGATATATACTTAAAATAGTTATATATGTATATGCAAATTAGATTGCTTTCTGTCAGAGGGAGGGGAAGGAAAGGAAGGAGGGAGAAAAAAGTGAAACTCAAAATCTTGTAAAAAGTTAATGTTGAAAACTAGCTTTGCATGTATTTAGAAAACTAAATAAATAAAATTTAAGAAAAAAAATGGCTCCTGTACTGAAGGACTTTTTATAGGCTAATAAAGGAGATAAGGCTTATATCACACTAACTCCTAAATGAGATAGAATATGAAAGTTCAATGGAAGTACAAGATATTATAAGAATGCAGAAGAAGGATGGATTATTTTTGATAGGTTAGCAATAGAGAAATTTTCTTGTTGGAAGATACGTTTGATGTAGGCCTTGATGAATGAAAAGGATTTTGACAGATAAGGTTGAGGGATGGTAGAAGGAATCCCAGGTGAAAAATACAGAATACCAAAGTAAAAGCTGGGAGATGGAAAGCATAGAATGCATGCAGCAAATTGTGAGTAATGCATCAGAGCTGCAGTGAATTTAAAAAAAAGTTGGTAATGAGACCAGAAGAGACAGTATAATATCTAGACACTAGACTAAATTTTCATAATTCAAACTTTCAATATTAACTCTGATAAATTTTTAAATTTATTTATTTTCATCCATATGTACATGTATATTTTTAAATTACAAAATTTCCTTCCACTTTCCCTTCCCATCCCACTCCCCTCCACAGGGAAGTCAGGTTAGCATTGTACATATAAATTTTGATAATCATATTTATAGATTAGTTATTTTTGGTAAGAGGAATTAGTATTAAGGAAAAGAGATAAATAAGAGATAATTTTTATAAAGTGTTCATCAGATTCTGAAGGGTTGGTTGTTTGTGTGTGTGTGTGTGTGTGTGTGTGTGTGTGTGTGTGTTTTGTTTTGCTTTGTTTTTCTTCCTCTGAATGAAGATGACATTGTCCATAGCCAATCTAATACAGTTATCCTAGCTCTCTGAACTGCTGAGAGGAGCTGCTTCCATCAAGGTTGTTCATCTCACCATATTGTTATTGATGTGTACTTTTTTCTCTTGGTTCTGCTCCCTTCCCTTGACATCAGATTCCTTAAGTCAATCCATGCTTCTCTAGAGTCCAGCCATTTATGGTTTCTTAAAGTACAATAGTATTCTATAGTATTCATGTACTATAACTTGTTTAATCAATCCCCAATTGATGGGCCTCCTTTCAATTTCCAATTTTTTGCTACGTCAAAAAGACCTGCTAAGAACATTTTGGAAGATGTAGGATTTTCCCCCCTTTTTATCATTTCTTCTGGATATATAGACCTAGAATTGGAATCGCTGGTTCAAAGGGTATGAACAGTTTTATTGCTCTTTGGACATAGTTCCATATTGCTCTCTAGAAAGGTTGGATCCGTTCATAACTCCACCAGTAATGAATCAATGTCCCCTCCTCCCACAACCTCACATTGATCATTTTCCCTTTTTTCCATCTTGGCCAATCTGATAGGTGTGAGATGATACCTCATTGTCATTTTACTTTGTATTTCTCTAATCAGTCATGATTTGGAGCATTTTTTCATATAATTGTACTTAGCTTAAATGTCTTCATTTGAAAACTGTTTATATCCTTTGACCATTTATCAATTGGGGATCTCTAATGATAATTAATCTCACATTAGTTACATATACTCTCCAAGAATTCAACTTTCTTTCTTATAAAAATAATGATATTAGATCGAATGATTCCTAGAAATCTTTATATCCCTCCCTAACTTCTGTAACTGAGAAGCATCACCAAGTAGCAGATAGAACCCAAAACTCAGTGTCACATGCCAAACATGAATTCAAATTCCCATATTTAGTCCTTTACTTTGTAAAGTGATTTCATTTCTCTGAGTCTCAGTTTTCTCAACTGAAAAAATGGGCATAATTCTGCTTGACTAACACAAAATTAGATATTGTATAGTTGTTTCAGTCATGTCCAAGTCTTTATGACCTTATTTGGGGTTTTCATAGCAAAGATACTGGAGTGATTTGTCATTTTCTTTTCTTGCTCATTTTACAGGTGAGAAAACAAAGACAAATAGGGTTAAATGGCTTGCTTAGGTTCAAACAGCTAATAAATGTCTCAGGTTAGATTTGAACTCATGTGTTCCAGTCCTCAGATGCAGCAATCAATCTTCTGTTTCACTTAGTTGCCTTAAAATAATGAAAGGTATATGAAAATCCTTTACCATCTATAAAGCCATAGAACTGTAATATGATATTATACCTGAATGACAGGGCAAGGGATTTGAATCTTACAGTATAAATAACATGGGAACTTTAAATCATATTTTTTTATATTAGTGACATGATCAGGGTAGTATTTTATATGGGAATAAAAACAATGTTCATATGAAAATCTTTTCAAGCATTACAGTGGTGGCAAAAAGTTATATTTAGATAGTCTCTTAATATATCTTTCAAAACACATTTTAAAAACTTAATCTCTTCTCTCAAGTCATTTTAATTCAACAAACACCTATTATATGTCAGGTTGGGCACTGGGGATACAGTCAGAAATATAATAATCTGTGTCCTCAAGGAGTTTGCTCTCTAAGTGATTAACTAAAAGTGTCCTAGATGACTTGATCTGAATTTTAAAATTGATTTTCAATTATTTGGTAAAAACAGATATTCTTTGGATACAATGTGAACATATGTCTCTATATAGATGTAGACATACATCTATACATGCATGTGCTATATGCATGTATATATTCCATGCAGATGTTTGCATGTTTTTAATATTGTATATGCTTCTATATATGTAAATATTTTTATATGCCTGCATGTATCTGTGTAGGGAGGTTTCAGGAAAAGTTCCTAAGAAGCAGAAGGAAAATGGCAAATAAAACATTTGAAACAATTTGAGGAAATATCACTTCCAGTGATCAGTAGCTTCCAGGTCTTTCTCGTGCATCCATGCTGAAAACTAAGTATTAGAGAATCTAGCACAGTGCCTTGTTATGCAGATGTTTTACTCTAACAAGGAACACTTAATTTAAGTATAATGCTGTTTGCAATGTGCAAAACTGAAACTGAAACGTTTGTAAAGGTTTCTTTGTACTGTTTCTAATCTATAATTTAACACATTTGTTCCACTAGAACAAACATTTGCTGAATGTCATGGAAATGGTTTTGAAAAGTATGGTGTCAGCAAGATTGCTGAACATAACATTTGAACAAGGCAGCACCTGTATTCTGAAATGCACACACACGCACATACACACCACACACACACACACACACACACACACAAACACACAATTAGCAATATGTAAGACAATCTTCTGTAGACAAGTAGAATAAAGTTCATTTGAATATTCCTCTTCTGCCCTGAGGATGTGTTCTCAGACACTTCACTCATATTCTGCACATGGACAGAGTGTTAATCACAAATGTCGCTATGATTCCTTGTCTAGAACTGTAGCTTATGAACCACTCTTTGAATAACATCACCCTTGACCTTTGTGATCAATAAGATGAATGGTGAAGCCAAGACTAGATTTACATCTTCCTAGAATTTGCTATCACATTTAAATTTTTAAGATGAAGAATTCCTGTGGCATTATGTATTGCCTCCAAGTGATACACGTTCATGTGCACCAGTGTGTTATGTGATGTACTCTGTCTCCTTACCTTTGATGCTAGGTCTTGTTTAGGGTCTGCTCTTTTGACAAGCTTTCAAAAGCCCCCTACTATGAGTGTCGAATTAAGTATGCTTATGAATATGCATGAATATAAAACTCCTGTACTCATTTCAGTGGCTACTCACTGTGCTGGGTTGCCCTAGAAGCCATTCCAAATGGTTTTGATTTTGTGTTTGAGATTCTTAATGGTAGTAATTATCTGTTGCAGTCATGCAGTACCAAACATGATGGGTGTTAGAGATACTTTAAAAAATAATAATAAAAAAACCTAAAGATGCTAATTCCCACATTTTAGTTCCTACAGGGCAATTAGCCCCTACTAATGATGTTTATATTTATATGCAAATGTTCCAGCAAAAAAATGAATCTTAACAGAGACTTCATACTAATACTACTGGGATATGAGAGCATTCCATCTGTCTGTAGGAAACGTCTGCCATTAGCTCTACATGCAGCCTATTTCTGTAATAGGAACTATTTAATCTTAAGTAATTCATTCTTCATTTTATATGGTTTTTCCTCTTTTCCTTCTGTTCTTTTATCAAGACCCTAAACTAATGTACAGTATTCAATGGCTCTTCAGGGCATAAGCGTAGGTGCTTGCCACATTTCTTCCTCAGCGTCATCTGCTTCTCTGAATTATTACCTAATATATCATATTATCCTTGCCATTCCTCACTTTGGGATAATAACTGAATAACCAAAGCAGGTTTCTTAGAGGCACTTATTTGTTAGTATCTCATATTCTAGGGATTGCTACAATATGCAAAGAGATGTAATGATAAAGGTGAACACTGAGGAACAATTTTTGCCTACTGATTGAGCTCCTGACAAATTGACAAATTTTTTTTGTTCAAAGTGAGGGTTTTACTGAAGGCACCAGGAGGCCACCCAAATAAATTCCATCCTATTCTATATTCTGGTAGATAATTGCTCTAATCTGCCATTTAAAAAGGGGGAGAGGGACTTAAAAAAAAGTAAAGCTTTATTTCACAGAGATGTGTTATTTTGATGAAGGGTTAAAAGAGAAACAAAGTATCTTAAAAACCCAAGCTAGCAAATTTGTCTAAAATTACCTTTGCACCCCTCCCCAGATGTATTATTGTATCTACACTTGACCACTTCAGCTGATTCCAATTAAATTATTTAGGTTGGCACATTAAATGCACTGCTTACTTTTACTGTAGAGTATTCATATTATATTATTTAAGAATCATTATTAGCTTCTCTTGAGAAGTCTGAAAATTCTCTAACATAACCTTTTATAGCATCTCTTTTTGACCTTAAGAAAGCACAGAATCTTAAAATGTAGTACACAATTAAATATAATAAATTCCTTAGCACTTTAATCCATTACATACAGGATTTTTTAAATTAAATTTTAGGACTGGTAGCTTCCTATTACCTTCAAGATCAAATATAAAATCTACTACTTGGTTTTCAAATTGTTTTTTATAACCTGGCCTATTTTTACTTTTCCAGTCTTCTTACACCTTAATCTGCACATCATATCAACCACTGTATTTTGTAAAACTGGTTTTCTTAAATAGGACATTCTATCACCTGACATACTATGCCTAAACTCTGCCTTCTGGTTTCTCTGGCCCACTTCATCTCTAAAGCAGCCCTAACTTTCATAAGAAACATTTCCTGTCTTAGTTATTAGTGCCTTCCCTTTGAGATTTTGTTTTTAAAAATAGCTTGCTTGTGTTTATTTGTTTGTTGTCTATCCCATCTGAATGAGCAGCTAGGTGATGCAATGGATAAAGCACTGATCTTGGAGTCAGGAGTACTAGAGTTCAAATTTGTACTCAGACACTTGACACTTACTAGCTGTGTGATCGTGGGCAAGTTATTTAACTCAGGTTGCCTTGCATCAGGGCCTTCTCCAGTCATCATCCTGATTTATATCTGTTCAATGGACCCAGATGATTCTGGAGGAGAAAATCAGACTTGTGACTTAGCACTGCATCCTCTTCACTCAAATTCAATTTGGGCACTTGTCATGGCATCACTTCCTGATGTCTTGGTCTTCTTCAACAATGAAGCACAAACATCATTATAATTATCATCATCACCCCATCTGAGTTCCTAGAGAATAAGGACTTTTTTTTAGGTTATTTTTTTTTTGCAAGGCAAACGGGGTTAAGTGGCTTGGCTAAGGCCACACAGCCAGGTAATTATTAAGTGTCTGAGACTGGATTTGAGCCCAGCTACTCCTGACTCCAGGGCCAGTGCTTTATCCACTATGCCACCTAGCTGCCCCGAGAATAAGGACTTTTTAAAAACTTTTTTTAATATCTCCAGAGTTTTAGCATATTGACAAGCACATAGTAATCACTTCATAAAATTTTGACAAAGACCTCTAAAATATCCATAAATTAGATGAAGATTCTAATAGAGAAAAAAGATTATATTATAATGTTGTTGGCTCTATAATAGCAACTTCAATAGAAACAACAGCAAGTACAAGGTATAAAGATGAATAGCACTGATGTTTTGGCACATTTCTGAACTAAAGTTGATTGTTTTGAAATTTTATGATGGTTATAGACAACTGAACACTTCTGAAAACTTAGTCACCAAATCTTAGAAAACTCCCTAAATACAAAAAATATGGAATGACATTCT
Source organism: Macrotis lagotis (assembly GCF_037893015.1). Taxonomy (NCBI): domain Eukaryota; kingdom Metazoa; phylum Chordata; class Mammalia; order Peramelemorphia; family Peramelidae; genus Macrotis; species Macrotis lagotis. Next base: position 380,486,547 of record NC_133658.1, read on the forward strand.
AGTATTTATCGACTCAAGCAAAAATTCCCCTGAGGAAGATCATATTTGGAATAGGCTCATAATCTTTAATCAATCATTCAAACCCCAAAGGGGGAAGGGAGCTGGAAGAGTTGGAATTCAACTTAAAAATTTCTATTCAATGAAAAAAAATCTCATGACAAAATTGAGCTTTATTCATCACTTCTGACACCATAATTTAATATTAAATTCCATCACTGCTATCTACCCCTAATTTTTAAAATCTAAATGGAAAAAGGTGACTTCTTGTTCTCCTAAGTTATGAATAATGAAATCCTATACATCAAAATCAATGATATTATTAATTAGAATTGACAGGAAAACATCCCAAAGTTTCAAGCTTAGGGGCTGTAGGTATTTCCTATAGCTCACCTACCTCATTGACCCCATTAGAAAGTTTCTCCCAATGCTCATGGAACTAAAGTTTAATCATTTTTTTTTATCAGTGAAATAAATGTAAAAATCTCTCTCAAAGGAACTCTTTGGTAGGAGCAAAAAAATAATCAAAACTTTCAGCAAAACCCACTTAAACTATTATTTTAAGATTTTTTTGTCTCATACTAGAAATTTTTCATTTGGGACACATGAAACATGCACAAATGCCAAATCTGCATTTATTTCTAGATCCAGGTAGAGAGCCAAGTAATGTGGGCACAGAGAATATAACAAAAAAAAAAAAACCTAGGCAAATGTTTGTTCCCTACACTTCACAATTAAAAGTTGGCAATAGCTATGTACAGTCAGAGGCAGGACTTCTTGCACATCAATGCTTACTGCCTTCAGGAGATATTTGCATATTGTGTCTCTGATTTCCTGCTATATCAGTTCCATATTACAGATCTCATAGTCATTTAAAAAGAACAGAAATCTATTCCTATCTCCATTGAACCAAGTACCATTTTAAGTGCCATATTTTCACATTGTCAGGTGACCCATAACATACACTTTCCAAATATTGAAATTTCGAAAGATTGAGGACTTAATGTCATCCAGCTTGTTAGTGAATCAGGTCCAGGAAAGGTGAACAGCTGAATTTTTTAATATCAAGTTGGGAAGTCAGCAAATGCTCTCCCTCACCCTCTTCACTCAGCAGACTATTCTCTGATTGGCTAAACTTACAATAAAGTTTCTTTTCTTAGCCTTTACTTTCAATTTGGGGAACTAGATTTTTTCTTCTCCCCGAATCCAGTCTATCATCCCTTCAATTTTTCTTTTTCTGAGCAAAGAGTTGACAATGAAAAACTGTTTTCATAATTATCATAACAACTTGAGAACATCAAGGCAACTTCCTATGAAACAAAACATTCATAAAAATAGCCCTTTTCTTAAGAGAACATTAAAATATAATTGAAAAAATGATTTAACACTAATCTGTTCCGGGATTTACTGACATTGCCAATAGGAAAACCACAACATCTGCCCAATTCAGGTCATTTTTTTAAAATCAATTAAACTGATGGTCCAGTATCACAGTGATACCAATTTAACATTTTGTGTTTTGAAGAGGTATGGCAAGGGTGTTTATAATTTGCATAATCCTTGCACACATACACAAACATACATATATATATATATTTTTGTACAAATAAACATATCTTTGTATTATATGATGCATTTCATAAACTCATAATAATACCTGCTATAAAATAAGGAAAAGTAACTAGGCATAGACATTACAATTGCAATACAGTAATATTATCTTGTTCTTATATTAACAGTTATACATTGGAAAACCTAGTCATCATTTTAAGATGACTACTCTCTGTTTATTATCCAGATTTTAGAAGCTTAGCAAAAGGACTTACCTTACAAAGTGATTCAGGGCCCTCTTCCAACAACTGATCAATCAGCTTGTATGACTAATTCTTATTAAGCAAAGGGGCCTTAGTTTCAATTCCCCACCTGTTGCAAAGTTAGATTAAGATTTTTATTAACTCTAAAAGTAAATTCATTAACTGTTTTTAAAAGCTTTTTAATAGAATTTTATTCATATCTAAGTGTTTCAGTGATAAATCATTCCCCTTTTCACTCCTATTCAACTCACATTTAGCTACATAAAGAACAAAGAAAAAGTTCTGGGAGAAGAGTCTTGCATAAAGATATACATTTTTTATAATGCTTTTCTTTCAGAGATGTTCTGCTCTGAGGTTCATGAACAGACTCTTCAAAGATTTCACCTTCACCTTGAATGTATTGGTGACAAGTTAAGTCAAGGTCCAGTGATTCCAATTAGAGCAGTTTTCTGGAAAAGGTATTGTGCTTCTTGACAATATTAGGGCAAAAATATCATGAACAGGTTTATCTTTAAGGAGGACAGTACTAGCTATAATCATCTTTATTCTATGACTAAAAATTTTGACATGCAGCAACAGAAAGCTCAAAATATCTGTCAAGCTCTATCTGCTTCCCCTAACAGTAACCTGAAGTGGAAAGCACAGAATTCCATAAAAATATTTTTGCCTAAAATAAGGGAGACCATTATGAGATCATGTGTGAGTTTTAAAAAAATTCAAAATAGGGAAAAGAATAATCATTCACTTGAAGTTCAAGGAGATGACAATGTTCCTTAAGTTGAATGTCAGCTAGTTTCTTATTGCAATAGTGATAGCTTATTGTTGAGAAAACCAGATAGTATTTATACATATATATGTATATATATATATATATATATATATATATATATATATATATATATATAATAGTCTAAAAGTTAATGGAGCCCAAGTTAAGAATGAATCTCTATAGTAACTGAAATTTAGCATTTCCTTTTAATTATTTAAAAACCCTATTTTGAAAAGGGATATCTAAATTTCACCAGACTTCCTAACAAGACATGATATTAAAAAAGCAAAGAATTGATGCCTTAAGACTGTCTTGGGCTATCTGTTCCCTCTCCATTCTCTTTTATTTTGATAATCTTATCTTGGACTCCAAATTATCATGTCTATGCAAATAACTCCCAGATCTACATATTTATCTCTAATCTCTCCACTGAAATACAGTTCAATTTTATCAAGTGTCTGCTGGAAATCCCTATTTGAAATAATCCAAAGATTTCTCAAACTCAACATGCCCCAAAGAAATTCACCCAAACAATTCAGAATCTTCCTGGACACATCTATCTCCCTAGAATTGAAATAATTGGTTAATCTTGTCAATTTTACTTCTAAAACATTTCTGGCATCTCTTCCTTTCTTTTCCCTCACAGTGTCTCTATTTTAGTTCTTATGCTCAATACTATTTTTTTAAGACTATTTCAATAGCCTGCTGAAAGGTCTGTCTGGCTCTAGTTTTTCTCCTTTGTATTTCATCCTCTGCATAGCTGCAAAATTTATATTCCTAAAAGGCATATTTCCATGTGTCACCCTTATTCCCCCCCACACACACATAAAACAAAATCCTCAATGATTCTCTATTGCCTATGACAGACACCTCAGTTTTTGTTTTTTATAATTCTTTAAAATATAACTCCTCCCTACATTTCTAATCCATTTTATATTATTTTCTTTTAGATACATTCCATTGTAGCCAAATTGGTTTATTCCTCATAAACAACATTCTATTTCTTGGGTTTTTTTTGTCCTTTCACAATGGCTCCTAGATATAGAATTCTTCCCCCTCCTCAACTCCACTTTAAAGAATACTTATCTTTTTTTTTAAATACAGTTCGGGCACAACTCCATTTTTTCCCTTTCTTTATGAAGCCTTTCATGATCTACTCATATGCTATGCCTTTCGAAATTATTTTAAAATAATTTGAATATGCTTGTGTACATGTCACTACTTTCCTCTCCAATTTCCCTATAGTCTTCATAATCTCCTTCAAGACAGGTCCTTTTGATTTTTGTCTTTATATATCTCTAAGACCAAATCAACTCAGAATCTTTCACATGACAGGTGCACTACAAATTTTTAAAATTTAATTGAATTAGATAGATCCCATTTCATTCATTTGTGCAAAAAAATCACAATTATTATAATAATTCATAGCAGTTGTAATAGTTCCCATTTTTAAATATGGCCTGAACTGATGTCTGCTACTCATTAATTCTTTCATTTGAGTCTTTGAGTAGGTAAAGACCAAATAATGACTAATCTCTATAAAAAAATTGTTGATTTTCTGAAAATTGCCTCTTTTTAAGAACCTATTTCACTATAACAACTGGAACTAAAATTTAACAAACTATTCAAACTATTTAAATATTTTAGACATAAAAATATTATTTATATGTAACAAAATATAGTATATGTATATATGTATATATATATATATATATATATATATATATATGAAAAGAAAATCTAGAGCCTGACCAATGCTTCATCTTGATTTATTCTCTAAAAGGTACTACTTAATGGGTATTTGTTTCTGTCAGGTTCATATTTTCATAGCTAATATTTGGTAAATATAATCAATGAGACATCCACTCTGGGTATTATTTGCTGATGCTAAACTTGGCTGAATGAAGTGAATCACATGATTATAACAAACACTCCACTTGATAGCACATGCTGGACATGAGCTCTAATATAAATATAAACTGTATTTGACCAATTTTGTGAGTAAATGCAGAGACCCTCACAGGTTCTATAATACTCTTTTCTACCTTTCTAAATTGAGCAGTTTTAAATAATGCTCCTAAAACTTCTCACCTCATATAACTTTAAAGTCCAATGCCCACACATGGTCATTTTTGAATAAGGATTATTAACCAGTCCCACTGGAACTATGGTCTCTTCATTTTCTATGTAAACCAAGGGGATCCTGAGATAACAGTGGTGTGCCAACACAAACCAAGACAGCTGCTGTACTAAAGCTGCTCTGAGTGCAGGTGGGGAAACAGCTTGTGATATTAACAAGACTAGATCCTTCTTGTGGCTTTCTATAGCCTTTATTTAAAATACAGAAAAATGCTTTCAAAGACTTATTTATAACTGTATCAAGCACAGATTGCACCAACATTATGCTGCAATAAGCACATGTGTTATTCATACTGATATTAAGTAGTTTCCTTTTTTGAACTGGTAAAAGAAAAAAATAGTTTCTTTGCTTAATGGTTTCAGATAGGATCAGCTAATTGTATATATCAATTAAAGTACCTTAAAGATTATTTTTCTTTTATAATTAAAAAAACAAAACTCCCAAAACAAGAAAAAAAGGCATCATATAAATAGAAAGAGAAAACCTGTTATATGTGTGTATATGTATGCAAATGTAAAATATGACTATAACAATTTGGTACATATATGCCCATCTTGTGATATTCAATTTATTTTTCTTAAATCAGTTTCAAAAGCTATGTCACCAAATATTTTGTATGTGTATATATATATATATATATATATATATATATTTAAAGGATATATATGTATAATTACACCTTGAAATAACCAATAAAAAGCATGGTTTTTAATAATTAAAATATATGCCAATCAACAACAATGTACTAAGCATGTATATATATATATATATATATGTATATATACATATGTGTGTGTATTTGATAACATATCTATCTAGGGGAATGATAGCTAGGGAGGAATATTTTAGTCTAAGAAGTCACTAGAAGTGTGAATAGAATCAAAAGGCATTTGAATGTTCAGTATTTTATGGGAATAAAAATGTGGATTTGATTACAATTTCCAGAATAAAAGATAGAAAAAAAGATGAGTGATAGAGAGAATATACCATAAAGATGACCAGTTTGAATCACAAATAGGTTTTCTTATTTTTGGACTGAGGGTACTCATATATAATAAATTCTCTTCAATCAAAGTCACAGATTTAGACAATGGGAAATGGAATTCTAGTCAGAAGCCAACAGATTTGAATGGTTAAAAGAAATGGAAGGATAGCATTCTAGAAAAGAGTTGGTGATGAACAAACCATTTTGATGGCAATGGAAAAAGCAGTCTGGGGTCTTCAAATAGAGCTTGAGAATTAGTGAAAGTGAATGAAGTCACATACTTCCCTGGAATTTTAAAATTTCTCAGGATTTACTATAAATGACTGCGAAGTATACAGATTAAAACTTTTCTCCTCAGAAGCAAAAGCACTTTGAGGACAGAAGTGAATAAAAAAAAAAGGCTAGGTGAGGTCTGAGAGAGACAGATAGGCAGACAGACAGACAGACAGACAGAGATAAAGACAGAGAGCCAGAAAGAGTTCAACCAGAAGGGCTATTGCTAGGGAATCATGACAAAGAGAAGTAGAAAGATAGTGGGGGAAAAATAATTCAGAATGATTTTATAACAGGCTAAATAGGATGAACCCAAGAAAAAAGAAGGTATAATGTATGGAAATCATTTAAGGAGTTTGCTTTTTTTAGTCTACTTCCTCTGTACTCCAATTAGCCTTAAATATTTTTTTTTATTTTCTTCATTTGACTTGTCACTGAAATTATCAGTTTTTGCATTAAAACTCTATTATTTGATTCCTCATTTGGATAAACTGTCTAGACAAATATCAGGGGGAAAAAAGAACAAAACATTCTCAGACAAAGCTTTATAAACCATTAAGAACTCTAAAAAGATCAATACAATTCACTAGTGATAAGAAAACAAATCAAAATAATCCTGAGGATTGCCTTCACATACAATGAATTGGCAATGATACAATTTACAATAGGAATAATCATCAGTCAGAAGGGCTATGGAAATTAAAAGACTAATCAACCTGGTATAGGGGAATAATGAACCTAGGAGATCTGTAATTAGAAATAAGTTCTGTAATCTTTTATCCTGTGAAATTTGGTAAAAAAAATATGCTCCTAGGATGTAAATTTACTCATCTGTCTCCTCATTCCCAACCCCCAGCTTCCAATCATTTACCAGGTTTTGGTCATATAAGGGGAAAAAAATTTTCCCTTTGTCCTCAGTAGAATGGGCAAGACTATAAAAATCTGGCCTAAACTACCCTCATGGTCGAACTCTTCCTGGCTGTCTCTATCTTTGTCTGTCTGTCTGTCTGTCTGTCTGTCTCTCACAGACCTTTTCTTATTCACTTCTGTCCTCAAAGTGCTTTTGCTTCTCCATGAAGAGAAAAGTTTTAATCTCTATACTTTGCAGTTATTTATAATAAATCCTGAGCAGTTTTAAAATTCCAGGGAAGTATGTGAATTCATTCACTTTCTTTTTTTTATGTTTTAACATTTTATTATTTTCCAGTTATATACAATAGTGATATGTACACATCATTTTTTGCAAGGGTCTGAATTCTACAATTCCCCCCCTCCCTTCCCTCCCCCCCCACCCCACAGAAGGCATAAATTGAATATGTTATAAGAATAAAGACAACCCCCCTCCCAAGAAGATGAGAAACCTGAGAGAGAGAGAGAATATTGTTCTTTAGTCTGTGTTCAGATTTCAATGGCTCTGTCTCTGGGGCGAGTTGCTTTCTTTATCATAAGTCCACTAGAGAGGTTTCTTCAATATTTTCCCACAGTTCCTATTACTAGCTGTACCTCCACTCTATTTCTCCCCACTCTCATTTGTTCTATTCTCTCTTTTTCCTCTCATCCTAGCCCTGTCCAAAAGTGTGTTGAATCTGAGTACCCTCTCCCTCAATCTTTCCTCTCTTCTATCACCTATTCCCCCTTCCCTCCCCCCATTCCATCTTATCCCTTCGCTTTTTATTTTTCTCCAGGGTAAACTACATTTCCTCATCCTATTAATTGTATATGTTATTTCATCTCTGAGCCATTTCTGATGAGAATGAAGGCTCACTCATTTCCCCAACCTTTCCCCATTCCACTCCATTGTAAAAGCTTTTTCTTGACTCTTATGAGAAATTTCTTAGCTTCATCTCCTTTTCCTTCCTCCCAGTGCTTTCCCCCAACACCCACTGATTCCATCTTTTTACTATATTTTACCACTGTATTCTGCTCTTTCCTATGTCCTGTTTTTATAAGCTCCTTCTAACAGCTCTTATAAATGAGAAAGTTCATATTAGTTATCAATATCTTCTTCCCATGCAGGACTACAAACAGTTCAGTATCATTAAGTTCCTCTTAGTTAGTCCTTCTCGCCCACCTCCTCTATGGTTCACCAGAGCCCTGTACTTGGAGATCAAACTTTCTGTTCAGCTCAGGTTGTTTCAATAGGAAAGTCTGAAAGTCCCCTGTTTCATTGAAAGCTAATCTTTTCCCCTTAAAGAGGATGTTCAGTTTTTCTGGGTAGTTGATTCTCAGGTGTAAACCAAGATCTTTTGCCTTCAGGAATATCATATTCCAATCCCTACAAGCACTTAATGTAGATGCTGTCAGATCCTGTGTAATCCTGACTATGGAGCCTCAGTAGTTGAATTGTTTTTTTTTTGTGTCAGTTTTTAACATTTTCTCTTTGATTTGGGAGTTTTGGAATTTGGCTATAATATTCCTGGAAGTTTTTCTTTGGGGATCTCTTTCAGGAGGTGACCAGTGAATTCTCTTGATTTCTATCTTTGCCCTCTGCTTCTAGGATCTCAGGGCAATTTTGCTGTATTATTTCTTGAAAAATGAAGTCTAGGCTCTTCTCCTGATTGTGGCTTTCAGATAGAATAATAATTTTTAAACTATTTCTTCTGGATCTGTTTTCAAGGTCGGTTGTTTTTCCAATGAGATATTTCACATTTTCTTCTAATTTTTTATTTTTTTGGCAGAGTTTTATTTCTTCCTTATTTCTTGCAAAGTCATCAGCTTCCTTTAGTTCCACTCTGCATTTGAAGGAGTTACCTCCTCTCTCATTTTATCTTCAATATTTCCTCATCTATAAGCTTCAGTACTATCTACAAACACTTCCAAATATCCTCCTCATTTAATCTACCCATACCTGCTAGCTATCATTTCATATCTCTTCTCCTTTTTATACCTATACTTCATGAGAAGGAAAACTGCCATTGTGTCCTCTACTTCCTTTCCTTCAATGTGTTTCTTGATCTTTCTGTAGTTGTTGACCCAGTCAGCTCAACATCTTCCCTTGATACTCTTTTCTTTCTAAGTTTTGGTAACAGTGTTCTTTCATAGTTTTTCTCATACCCAACTGAAAGCTCTTTCTCAAACTCCTTTGCTATATGCCAGGGCATAGCTGCTAATTAATAAGAATAAGAATAAGAATATGTATATAGCACTGTGCTAAGTGTTTTAGAAATATGACATTTGATCCTAACATCAACCTTGTGAAATATGTACTATTATACTTATTTTATAGTTGGAGAACATTGAGGCAGACAGAGATTGTAGAACTTGTCCAGGTTTACACAGTGAGTTTGAATTTGAACTCAGGTCATCTAGACTCCAGTCCTGGTGCAATATTCGTTTATGCCACCTGGTCACTAACCTTGGTTATTTCCATTGTCTCTGTTGTGAGAACTTTTCCTATTCTCCCTCTATACTTTTTCATTTGTAATCTCATGGTGCTTCTTCCCAGAATCTAGTAGAGCACTTAACAGATAGAATGCATTTTATACATGCTTGTTGAGTGACTGATCTAGAAGTGACTCATTTTGTCTCAATGTCAAATCTGAACTACGAAGGTACTGAACTGGGCCTCTCCTGCCCTTGTGTGGTTTATTTGGTAACTTGAATGAGATTGTCTTCTGGTTCATATTGTAATTGAAGTAGAGAAAGGATGGCACAAATGGGAAAGGTGGGTAGATCAGATAGCCAGATATATCACCTTAGCATCCCGTTACACGATTCCCATGGCTTATATATGGAGAATATACTGAATAGAAAAATAGAGCACGTCTTTACTAATGTGGATTCATTGGTTCAGCATGGTTTTTTGTTTCTGTTTTTTTGTTTTTTACAAGGCATTGGGATTAAGTGACTTGCCTAAGGTCACATAGCTAGGTTAATTATTATGTGTCTGATCCAGATTTGAACTCAGTTCCTCCTGACTCCAGGGCCAGTGCTCTAACAACTCTATCACCTAGCTGCCCATTTAGTATGTTCTTGATGAGGCTTCTAAAGAGGCTTCTAAATAAGATATAGCATTGTCTGATTCTTATTGAGCTTTCTGCAGAAGATGGGCTGTCAGCATGATAAAACTCAAAGCAAATTAGTCCTATACATTCAGCAAACAGAAATAGAGCTCAAATTTCACATAACCTTCAATGAAAGTCATAATTAGATTACTAGATAACAATGTAACCATAAAAATAAATAAGAAAGAAGTTAAGGAAAAAATAAAATTTTCGATAGGATAGATATGTTATGCCTCTGGAGTAACAGAATGATGATAAAGAAGTATACCTTTTTCTCAAATATACACAACATTTTCACAAAAAACTTCATCATAAGAACCTCACAAATAAAAGCAGAAATGCAGAAATATTAAATAAATGTTTGTCAGATCAATTGTAATAAAATACATTCAATAAAGGGACATGGAAGGATAGCTTAAAATGAATTGGAAACTAAATAAACTAATCATAAAGAATGCGTGGGTCAAAGAACAAATCACTGAAATGATAAATAATCTCATTAAAAAGAATGACAACAATCAGAAAGCATATCAAAATTTATAGATATATGCAAAACAGTACTTAGAGAAAATATATACAAAAGCACATACATCAACAAAAAAAAGAGAAGAGACCAATAAATTGGCCATGAAACTAAAAAAGCTAGAAAAAGAACAAATTAAAAATTCCTAACTAAATAGCAAAATATAAACCTTGAACATCAGAAAGATTAATAAAATTAGAAACAAAAAATTCACTGAAGTAATCAAATAAAAATATGATTGTTTTTAAAATAGGTTCAACCATTGGTTAATTTGATTTTTTAAAATAAGGTAAATTAATAATATCAAAATGTACCACCAATGGAGATGAAATTAAAGTAATTATTAGGAGTTATTTTGTCCAATTATATGCCAGTAAAACTGAAAATCAAAGTGAAACAGATGAATATTTACAAAAAATATAGACTGCCCAGATTAATAGAAGAGGAAAACGAATGCTTCAATTAGCCTATCTTAGAAAATGAAATTGAATAAGCCCCAAATGATCCTGTTAAGAACTTCATCTCCACACACCCCAGCACTACATGTAGTTACAAGCAAATTCGATCAAGCATTTAAGGAACAACTATTCCCAATACAACATAAAGCATTTGGAAAAATAGAGAAAGAAAAAGTCTTAACAAATTCATTTTTTGTGATGCAAATTTGGAATCGATAACTAAACCAGGGAAATTAAAAACAGGGAAAGAAAAGTATAAACCAATTTCCTTAGGTAATATTAATGTAATTTTTAAAAATAAACTACTTGCAATAGTTTACACACTATATCACAAAGAACATATAGTTTCATCAAGGGGGATTTATATCAGAAATGCATAGCTAGTTCAATATTAGAAAATCCATCGGCATAATTAACCATATCATTTACAAAAATCACAAAATAATAAGTATATAGATGTAGAAAAAACTTTTGGAAAAAATATAATGCTTATTCCTACTTTAAAAAAAAACACTAAAAAGCATGGGAATTAATAGAGCTTTTCTTAAAATGATAGGTAGTATGTATCAAATGCCATAATCATGAATTATTTGTAATAGGAATAAATATAGTCTTCCCAATAAGATTAGGAGTAAAGGAAGGATGCCCATTAATACCATTTTTATTCAGTATTGTAATAGAAATACTAGTTACAGCAATAAGAAAAAAAGAAATTGAAGGAATAAAAATAGGCAACAAGGAAACAAAATTATCCCACTTCACAGATGATATGATATGATTGCATGCTTAGAGAACAAAAGAGGATCAACTAAAATTCCATTTAAAATGATTAGTTGGCAAATTTGCAGAATATAAAATAACTCCATAGAAATCACCAGAAATTTTTATACTATCCAAAAATAAATGCAGCAACAAGAGATAGAAAGAAAAATTATATATAAAACAACTGCAGACAATATAAAATATTTAGTAGTCAACTACCAAGACAAAACTGGGTACTAAATGAAGAAAATAATTATACACTTTTCATAAAAATAAAGATATAGCTAAGCAATTTGAGAAATATTAATTTCTCATAGATATGCTGAGCTAATATAATAAAAATGAGAATTATACTACCTAATTTCCTTAACAACATAGCAATGAAACTATCAAATAATTATTTATAAATCTAAAAAAATTTATCTGGAAAAACAAAATATCAAGAATATTAAGAATTAGAAGCAATTTGGCATAAACTAGGCATAGACCAACATTTTGTACCATATACAAAGATAAGGTCAAAATGGATAAATGATTTAGAAATAAAGAATGATAGTATAAGGAAATTTGAGCAAAGTAAAAATGTCCCTGTCAGATCAATGGCTAAGAGAATAGTTTCTGATCAAAGAAAGTAAAAATCAATAATTTTTATTATTTCAAATTTAAAAGTTTTCACACTAATAAGTCCAGTTAAAATTAGAAGGAAAACAGGAAACTGGGGGGGGGGGTCTCAAATATAGGGAACTAAGTCAAACTGATAAAAATGAGACATACCCCGCAATTGATAAATGATCAAAGGATATGAAAAGGCAATTTTCAGGAAACAGCATATATATACTCAATGGGGTATAGACATCTGGAATAAGAAGGAGAGAAGGGGGATGGGGGAAGGGGGGCATGTAAGTGATGGAGGAGAGGATGGACCATGGGGGAAGAGTGGTCAGATATAAAACATTTTCTTTTTTACTTCTTGCAAGGGACTGCGATTGGATGGCCTGTCTGGGACCATAAGACCAAGTGGATGCTGGGCCTAAGGGGTGGTATGGGGGTTTGGGGCCTCTTGCCCCCAGAGCCAGGGATCTATCTTCTGTGCTACTCAACTACCCTACAGCAGAGTCAGAGTGAAAGGAGAGAGAAAATATAGTACATGGTAGTGGAGAAGTACAAATGGAAGGAGTTGCGATCAGCAATGGTAATGGTGGAAAAATATGGAAGTAACTTTTGTGGTGGACTTATCATAAAGAATGTGATCCACCCATGACAGAGCTGGTGGTGTTGGAACACAGACTGAAGCACAATTTTATTACTATTATTTTTTGGGGGGGTTGTAGGGCAAATGGGGCTGGGTGGCCTGCCTGGGCCTGCACAATTGGGTGATTGTTGGTTGTCTGAGGCTGGATTTGGACCTGGGTGTTCCTGACCCAAGGATCAATGCTCTTTCTGCCACCTGGCCGTCCCTACTATCATTATTATTATTACTATTTTATTTTATTTTGGGTCTTTTTTTTTTTTGGTTTTTGCAGGGCAATGGGGTTGGGGTGGCTTGCACAGGGTCACACAACTGGGTGATTGTTGGGTGTCTGGGGCCGGATTTGGGTTTGGGTGCTCCTGGCTCTGGGGCTGGTGCTCTGTCCACTGTGCCATATGGCCATACCTACAATTATTATTATTACTTTTCTTTTCTTTTAATTTATAATTTTTTTCTCTTCCCTTTACTTTATTGCCCATGCAGGTCTATATTTTTTTGGGGGGGTTATGTTTACTCTTAAACAAGAATATTTTAGTAATGTATAAAAAATTATTTGTACAAAATAAGAATAAATAAATAAATGACAAAACAACAAAAGAAAAATAAAAAATGAAAATGACTGAATGAAACTAGATCACATCTAGGATTCTATGCAGTGATAAAGCTGGAATCAGGATATAAAAATCCAGAATCCTAAATAGTTTCAAATTTAAAAAAAAATCGTTTCCAATTTACTACATTAAAGAAATGTAAAAATGTAAAAAAATGATATTGGTTACAGAGGTTTTGTCTGTGTAAAAGCTTTCTAATTTAATTCAATCATAATTATCTAGTTTGTTTTTAGTGATGTTCTCTATCTCTTCCTTGGTCATAAACTGCTTCCCTTTCCATAGATCTGACAGGTAAACTATTCCTTGATCTCTTGGTTTGCTTATAATATTGTTTTTAATGTCTAAATCCTGTATCCATTTTGATCTCAACTTGGTATAGGGTGTGAGATGTTAGTCTAATCCAAGTTTCTGCCATACTAACTTCTAATTTTCCCCAACAGCTTTTTGTTTGAATAAAGAGTTTTTGTTTCCCAAAGATGGATTCTTTGGGTCTCTATATATTTTAGAAATGATACCTTTATCAGAACTCCTAGTTGTGGAGAATGTTTCCCAGTTTGCTGCTTTCCTATTAATTTTGGCAGCATTGATTTTATTAGTGCAAAATCTTTTTAATTAAATATGGTTAAAATTACTCATTTTGCAGCTTATAATGTCCTCTATTTCTTACTTTTGTCATAAATTTCTCATCTTTTTCATAGATCTGAGAGATAGAGCATTTATTGGTCTATTAATTAATCTATGGTGTTACCCTTTATAGCTAAATCCTGTACCTGTTTTGACCTTATTTTGGTATAGGGTGTGAGATGTGGGTGTATACCTAGTTTTGCCACACTATTTATCAGTTTTAGCAACAATTTTTTGTCTATTAGTGTGTTCTTATTCCAGAAGCTGATGTCTTTTGGTTTGCTAAATAGAAGATTACTGTAGTCAATTACTGTGGTTTCTTTTGAACTTATCCCAATCCACTGTCCATTACTCTATTTCTTAACCAGTAAAATAAAGATTTATCATATAGTTTTTGGATGTGGTAGAGTTAAGTCAGCTTTCTTTACATTTTTTTTCCCATCATTTCTCTTGCTATTCTTGTGCTCCAGATAAATTTTGGTACTATTTTTTTCTAGCTTGATAAAATAGTTATTGGGTAGTTTGATTGGTATGGCATTCAATAAGTAATTTAATTTGGATAGAATTATCATTTTGATTGTATTAACTCAACCTAACCATGATCAACTAACATTTTTCCAATTATTTAGATCTGACTTTATTTGGATGAAAAGTGCTTTATAATTGTGATCATACAGTTTCTGAGTTTGATTGGGAGGTAAATTCCCAAGTATTTAATGTTGCCTATAGTTACTTTAAATGAAATTTCTCTTTCTATCTCTTGTTCTTGGACTTTGCTGTTTTTATATAGAAATGCTAATTATTTATGTGAGTTTATTTTATATCCTATTATTTTGCTAAATTTGTTAATTGTTTCGAGGAGTTGTGTAGATGATTTTCTTGGGGATACCATTATATCATCTGCAAAGAGTGAAAGCTTTGCTTCCTCAATGCAAATTCCGATTCCTTCAATTTCTTTTTTTTCTCTTATATTGAATAATAATGATGATAATGGGCATCCTTGGTTCACCCCTGATTTTATCAGAAATGCTCTGAGTTATTCCCATTACATATAATATTTGCTGATAGTTTTAGATAGATATTATTTTTTATTTTAAGGAAAAACACCATTCATTCCTGAACTTTCTAACATTTTTATAGGAATGGATATTATATTTTATCATAGGTTTTTTCAGCATCTATTGAGATAATAATATGATTTTTGTTGGTTTTGCTATTGATTTGTTCAATCATGTTGAGTGTTTTTCTAATATTGAACCATCCTTGCCTACCTGGTATAACTCCTACCTGATTACGGTGTATTGTCCTAGCAATAATTTGTTGTAATCTCATTGCTAAAATTTTATTTAAGATTTTTGCATCAATATTTATCAGGGAGATTGGTCTATAATTTTCTCTGCCTGTTTTAGTTCTTCCTGGTTTAGTTAACAGCACCATATTGATGTCATAAAAGAATTTGGCAGAACTCTTTCCTCTTATTTTTTTTAAATAGTTCATGTAGAATAGGGATTAATTGTTCCTTAAATGTTTGGTAGAATTCACTTGTAAATCCATCTGCCCTGGAGACTTTTCCTTAGAGAGTTTATTGATGGTTTCTTTAATTTCTTTTTCTTAAATGAGGCAATCTAAGTATTTCTTTGCCTCTTTTGTTAATTTGTGCAGTTTGTATTTTTGTAGCTGTTCATCCATTTTACTGAGGTAATCCAATTTATTGGCATCCAGTTCAGCAAAGTAGTTCCACATTATCATTTTAATTTCCTACTCATTGGTGATTAGAACATCCTTTTCAGTTTTGATACTGGTAATTTGATTATTTTTTTTCTTTGTTTAAATCAGATTAACTAAATGTTTGTCCATTTTATTGGCTTTTTCATAAAACCAACTTAGTTTTATTTATGCGATCAATGATTTTCTTGCTTTCAATTTCATTAATCTGTTCCTTGATTTTCAGAATTTCTAATTTGGTATTTACTTGGGGATCTTTAATTTGTTCTTTTTCTAACTTTTTTAGTTACATACGCAATTCATTGATCTCTTCTTTCTCTATTTTATTCAAATAGGCATTTAGAGATATAATTTCCCCTCAAAATTGCCTTGGCTGCAACCCAGAAATTTTGGTATGATGTATCATTAGTGTAATTTTCTTAGATATAATTGTTTCTATTCTTGGATATAATTATTTCTGTTATTTGCTCTTCTATCCACTCATTTAAGATTAAATTATTTACTTTCTAATTAATTTTTGGCTTATCTTTCCATGACCCTTTATTACATGCAGTTTTCATTGTATCATGATCTGAGAAATGGGTATTTATTATTTCTACCTTTCTGCATTTTATTATAAGGTTTTTGTGCCCTAGTATAAGGCCAATTTTAGTATAGTTACCATATACTGCTGAGAAAATGGTATATTCTTTTCTAATCACTAAGTTTTCTCCAGAGGTTTATCATATCTAAGTTTTCTAAGATTTCATTTACCTTTTTAACTTACTTATGGTTTATTTTGTAGTGAGAATCATCTAGTTCTGAGAAAGGGAGGTTGATGTACCTCATTATTAAAGTTTTGCTATCTATATCTCCTTGTAATTCACTCAGATTTTCCTCTAGGGATGTGGATCCTCATACCACTAGGTACAATTATATAGCTTTGTTATCTTTTTGTTTTTGTTTTTTTGCAATGCAATGGGGTTAAGTGACTTGCCCAAAGTCATATAGCTAGGTAATTATTAAGTGTCTGAGGCTGGATTTGAACTCAGGTTTGGTGTACTAGGACTGGTGCTCTATACACGGTGCCACCTAGCTGCCCCTATAGCTTCATTATCAATGGTGTATTTCAAGAAGATGTAGTTGCCTTCCTGATCCCTTTTAATAAGATCAACTCTTGCTTTTGCATTATCTGAGATTAGGATCACTACCCCTGACTTTTTACTTCAGTTGAGGCATAATATATTTTTGCTCCATCCTTTTACCTTTATCCTGTGTATGTTTCTATGCTTCACATATGTTTCTTTTAATCAACATATTGTAGGATTCTGATTTTTAATGCATTCTGCTATCTGTTGCCATTTTATGGAATAGTTTATCTTATTCACATTAACAATCAAGATTACTAATTCTATATTTCCCTATGTGCTATCTTTCTCCATTTATATTTTTCCTTTCCTCTTATTCTTCCTCACAAAAATTTTACTCCCTTTCCCCTTTAACTTTTCTTTTAAAATTTATCTTTCAGTTTAGTTTCTCTTATATCTTTGCCTTCCCTTTTTTTCAGTCCCTTCTTCCCTTATTTTTCCCTTTCCCAGTCCCCACCCTCCCCACACTTTCTTGTGAATTAGGATAGGTTTTTAAACCCAAGTGGGAATATATCTTATTTCCTCTTTGAACCAAATCTATTGAATCAAATGGGGTTAAGTGGCTTGCCCAAGGCCACACAGCTAGGTAAGTGTCTTAGGCTGGATTTGAACTCAGGTACTCCTGACACCAGGGCCGGTGCTCTATCCACTGTGCAACCTATTGAGCCTGCTCAAATTGTTTTCGAAGTATCATCACAGATTAATTGCTTGATTGCTTGATAAGCAGTATTGTCTCCAAATTACAACAAATTCTAATTTTAATAATTTTTACCTCATCCCCTTTTCAAATATCTCCCCCAGGCCTGTTTTCTCTCACACTTTATCCCACCCCTTCACACCTAGGGTACTTGTGAAGTGAAGCAAGAATTAAATTTTGATTTAATTAACTACCAGTATCTTAAGTCTCTAAATCCTGGGAGGCTCTGAAGATCTCATTTGAGAACTTTATAAATGATTGCAAATTATGAGGGAACACTGACTCAGGACCACCCAGTTTATGATGCCCGCATCAGAGAAAGTGGTAAGTTTTGTCAGCACAGCAGAATTAAAGTGGGTCAAATTATGATAGTCATCTGGACCTCTTCAATGGAGAGAAGACCCAACTATACCTATATCCTTTAAGTCTAATCTCTTCAATTATATTGGACCCTTTGATTTCCCTAATCAAAGTAAAATTCTAAAGAATTAGAAGTATTATATATCTTCCCTTTTAGGATTGTATACAATTTGATCATCTTGACCAACATTTGTTTTGTTTTTTCCTTCCCCTTTTCATTTACCTTTTTTATGCAACTCTTGAGTCCTGTATTAGGTGATTGAATTCTCTGTTCAGTTCTTATCTTTGTGACAGGAAATTCTGGAAGTCCTGTATTTCATGGTTCATCCATCTTTTCCCCTGACAATAAATGTTGAATTTTGCAGAGGAGTACATTCTGGTTGTAAGCCCAGGTCCTTTGCCCTCCAATGTATGGTATTCCAGGTCTTCTGATCCTTCAATGTTGAGGCTGATAGGTCCTGTGTGAGTCTGATTGTGATTCCTTTGTATTTAAATTCTTTTCTTTTTGCTGCTTGCCATATTCTCTCCTTTATTTGAGAGTTCTGGAATTTTATTATAATAGCCCTTGGAGTTTTTATCCTGTGGTCTCTGGAGGGGTTCTGTGAATTCTTTCAATGTTTATTAGACAATTTTCCCTCTTAACTTCCCGAATGGTGTTTTCTAAGTTCTTTTATTGATCTAGGTTTTCTAGTAGTCCAACAATTCTTAGATTTCTCCAGGATCTATTTTTCAGGTCATTTGCTTTTCCTAAAATGTACTTTATGTCATCTTCAATTTTTTCAGCCTTTTTATTTTGTTGGATGGAATTGTTTGGTCTCATTTGTAAGTTTCTATTTGTTCAATTCTAATTTTTAGGGTTTTATTTCATTCAATCACATTTTGTATTTCCTTTTTAAAGAAAATTCTCTCATCAGTTTTACTTAATTTTCCTGCGTGACTCTCGTTTCTTTTTTCCATATTTCTTCTTCCTCTCTTCTTTGGTTTTTGAATTCTTTTTTAAGCTCTTTGATGAGTTTTTGTATTTGAGTCCAATTCATAGACTGTTTTGAGACTTGCCCTATGAGTGATTTTTCGCTGATTACTTCTTCAGATATGACATTGCTAAAATATTTGTCTGTAAAGTAGTTTTCTATAGTGAGCACTCCTTTAGATTTTGTGCTCATCTTTGTTGTTTTTTTTTTTTCAGCTCCTGAGGTATTGAGAGAATAGATTCAAGCTTTTTATGCTGGTGCTGGGGTCCTGATCCTTGACTTGTCAGTTGGCCGAGATGTTACCTATGCAGTCCAGGTACTGCTTTTGCAGAGATTTGTTTCTTCCTTTATGTCCAGGTTCTGACTAAACAGTGGTTTGTTCCCAACCTAGTCCTGTCTTTTGTCCCAGTGTTCCAAGGTTTCAGACTTTATTTGAACTTGGGATCCCCCCCCACCCCCCACTTGCTATCTAACTGCTGGGACCTCTGCTTTTGCCAAACTGTCAGGACCTGGACTGCACTGGACTGCACTGCTGCTCTCCTGACTCCTGGGCTTTACTTCCCCTTTCCCCCCAAAGAGACAGACCTTCACTGAAGATTCTCCAAGATGTCTTCTGTTGAAAACTTCTTTGAATCTACTCTTTTTCTTGGTTGGGATCTGTAGCTTGAATGTCAGTGCAGAGACTTCATTTATCTTTGGTAGGGAAAAGGTCTGGGAGAATATGAGCTTCATAGCTGGAATCTTGGCTCTTCCCTGGAAGTTCAATCTTTCTCTAGAGCATTTTGTCACTATGCCCAAAGGGCAATAAAACTGTATATTCCCTTTGAAACAGAAATACTACTATTAAGTCTGTATTCTAAAGAGATCAAAAGCATAGGATAAGAAAATATCTATTCCAGTTCTTTTTACAGTGGCAAAGAATTGAAAATTGAGAGGATGCTAATTAATTCTAGAATGATTGAGCAAATTATGATATATAAATGCCATAGAGTACTATTGTTCTCTAAGAAATCATAAGAGATGAGACTTCAGAAAAGCTTGGCAAGACTTACATGAACTGATGCTAAATGAAATGAGCAGAACCAGAAGAAAATTGTACACATTAACAGAAACATTGAATGATGATCAACCATGAACATGCTTATCTCAGCAGTGCAATAATCATAGACAATTTTAAAAGACTTGAGATGGAAAGCACGATTTGCATCCAGAAAAGGAACTATGGAATCTGAATGCTGACCAAAGCTTATTGCTTTCAATTTTTCCAATTTGTTTTGTGTTTTAGCTTTTTATTTTCCTACCTCATGTCTTTTATTTTCCTTTTTGTTCTGATTCTTCTGTTGCAATATAATGAATATATAAATCTGTTTATCATAGTTATATACATTTAATGTTGTTGAAAATGATCTGTGTATGGACTTGGAAATATAAATAAATTAAAAAATAAATGATGAGGGGGATGGTTTCAGAAAAACCTGGAAAAACTTATATGAACTGATAGAAAACTAAGTCAGTACAGAAGTAGAACAGATAAGTAAGGTAACAGTAATATTATAAGGCTAATCAATTGTGAAAGACTTAACTGTTCTTATCAAGACAATGATCCAGGATAATTCCAAAAAAAATGTGGAAAAATGCTATCCATTTATAAAGAAAAACGATTAACCCTGAATTCAGATTGAAGCATACTTTTTAAAATTCCTCTATTTTCATTTTCCCTCCTTTTCCCCCTGTGTTTTAGTTTGCAACATGGCTAATATGGAAAGTGATTGGCATGGCATTACATGAAAAATCTATTTCAAATTATTTGGCTTCTCAAGGAGGGGAAGGAACTAGATTGGTTGCTGTCATTCTTCAAGAAACCAAAAATGACATTACTATGTTAGAATCAAGGTAAAGTGGATCTGAATGTGACTGATGAAGACCAATATGAGCACAAATAGTCCATATGAGCATTTGGAGTAGAGATGTCTAGAATTTGTGCATCTCATTTTCCCTCAAAACTTCTGCACTTCTTTGTGCGTAAAACCTAGTGACTTCTTTCATTTGGTTCACTATTCGGGTCAGCCCTTTGCATATCATGCAATGGATCCCAAAGTCTTCAGAGAGACCTGGATGAGTTCACTTTAAAATAGTCCTTTAGCCAAATATATATTTGGTATTCAAACATTGTGATCCACCCATGAAACATGAATTCTTTGCAGTAGAGTTTGAATGCTTGGCAGGTAAGCTGGAGAAAGGATTGAAATGTCCAATACCTCATTCTTCCAGCTGATCTTCAGAATCTTTTTAAGCCAATTCAAATGGAAACAATTCAGATTCCTGGCAGAGTGATGGTGTATTGTCCAGATTTCATAGGAATACAATGGTTATATAGACCCTCATTTTGGTAGATATTTAACACTTTTTTCACTTCCACAGTTTCCTTTGGAGTCTCTCAAACACTGAAGTAGCTCTGGCAATGAGTTCATGAACCTTATTTCCAATAGTACATCCTTGGAAAGCATACTGACAGACAAGATAAGTGAACTTATTCACATTATTCAAAACTTCTCCATTTATTGTAACCAATAATTTCTAATATTGATAATGTAGTACTGGCTAGTGAAAAACCTATGTTTTCTTCTTGTTAATTGTAAGATCAAATTAGCATAAACAATAGAGAATTCATTTTTTGCTGCATCTCAGATTCAGAAGTTGCATTGAGTGAAGTTATCTATGAAGAAATTAGGCACCAACTCTCCTTCCACTTTAGTCTTGGCTTGTAGCTTTTTCTAGTTAAATTATTTAGGCATACATATATATGTAATATATGTATATGTACAGTTATAAATATATTTGTAATATGCACACATATATAAACACATATGTATAATATATATATACACATGCATTTTTAAATATATAAAGAAATGCAGTTGCTCACATTTTATGGGGCTCTATTAAGTTGTTGATTATGTGTTGAATAATGGATGAGGACTCCTCCAATAAGGTGGTTATGGAACCAGAGGATTCTATTTTTGAATGGAAATTATTCATTTGACATCATGTTTTCCTGGGTCAGTCCAGTTTTAGAATCCTTCACAAACAGCTTAGCAATGTTTGAAAACAAATCCTCCATTATAAGCCCTAAAAAAGTGTTTTTTCCTCTAGCTAAATAGGGGCCCCACTTAAAAAGACTTGACTTCCAGAAAATACCATCTTGCCTTATTTGATGATAGCTTCATCTCGGACAATAAGCATTTATTAAGCCTCTATTATGAACCAGCTGTTTTGTTAAGAACTGGAAGAAAGGCATATTGATCTATAAGAAAGGAATATTCACCTGACAGGTAGATGGTATAATGGCTAGAGGTATGGACCAAAAAGTCTCCTTAGAGATAAGAGTTTAAATCCAGTCTCAGATATTTACAAGTCTTGGGCAAGTCACTTAACTTGTTTGCTTTACAATCCGCATCTATAACTTTATTACCTGTCTCACAGAGCTGTTTTGAGGATCAAATGAGATAATATTTGTAAAGCACTTAATACTGTGTCATATATTTAAGTACTATAGAAATGCTAACTATTATATTATTATTATTGTTGTTGTTGTTTTCATCTTAAGCAGTCATTTATCTGATAATGGAAATAGCCTTAGGAGATGAGCTTCTGTCAAGTCTTCCCTCTGTGTTGAGTCCCTGGCTACATTACCAGAATGTAAAATAACCTGGAGAGATTCTGTACATCTTTTCATATACATTGAATCCTATGCTTGTAGCCATGGCTAAATGACCTGGAGTCTTCAGACAACAAGACTAGAAATGAATATAGTTGTTAATGTGACTTATCAGACCTCATCAGAGACAATATATATTTGCTGAATTAAGTAACTTGGATGAAGCAATTAAAAGAACAGTAAAGACTGGGAAAATAGTCTATAATTAATATGAAACCTGAGATAGGTATTCTAAGTTGTGCACGATTTTGAGACAATGTGATTACTCCTCATTAAGGATGAGATAGGTATTATTACCAGAATTGGTTCCTTGTGGAAACTGGAACACCAAACTAATCTAAATGGCCCTCAACTTGTTCTTAGCTGGGAAAATGATCCTCTTATAAATCTCAGGGGCAAATATTTGCCCCCTCCTAATCAATAGCTACATAAGCACAATCCTGACAGGTGTCTAACTTTCCACAGTGAAATCTGTGACAAATTAGTACTATCCTATGAGAAGGAAGAAATCTTTGGTTAAACAGTCTTCTCTGACCATGGCCCAGCCAAAGCTGCTTGGCTGTTCTTTTATCTCTGTCTGTCTGTCTGTCTGTCTGTCTGTCTGTCTGCCTCTCTCTCTCTCTCTCTCTCTCTCTCTCTCTCTCTCTCTCTCTCTCTCTCTCTGTCTCTCTCTCTCTCTCTCTCTCTCTCTCCCTTCCTAGATCTTCTAACCTTTTTAATAAATTTTTGTTTTATGTCCACCTATGCTTTCCCATTCTGAATAATGACTCCTCTTAGGCAGAATTGAACCCAAGGAGAGAATGGTTACATTTTGTTGACCAAAGAAGGGACTCTGTGCCCAGACTGGGAAACTAGATCAAACTACATAGAACTTCAAAACTCAAACCTATGTCTCAGATGGAATGTATGCTTCACTGAAGGAGGGGTAAGACCCCTAAAACTTGTTTCATGAAACAGGGGTCCCCCATACCTTCTTCCTGATTGGGGGGTTTGGGAAAATGACCACATTTTTCTTAAGCTACGTGTGTGTTTATCAATTCCTAGGCCTACTTAGTTAGGTTGAGAAAGTCCCATCCTTGGAAGGGGGAGGGGGAAATGGGAAGATTGATTGACAATTAGTTAAGAAAAAAGGGGGAAGACTTTTTCTGGGACTAGAAAATTCAGATTTCATCTTTAAATTAAGCCTGTGTTAATAACTAATCTTTTTTGTAATAGAGTAACTGGATTTGAACTATATAAAGTTACTTAAGAATGTATTCAGTTTTTAACTATTGGTTGGCTATTTAAAAATCTTAATGAATATATAAGAGGTTCCTCAAGAAATTCTGATTGGTTCTAAAAGTTGTTTTTTTGACTGGTCTTAATTGGTACATTTAAAAAATATAAATATATGTGTGTATATGTGTGTACATGTGTATTTAAACATTGATGGAACAATTTCACATCTCTCTACTGGCCTGGAGAGGTGGAAAAATGTTTCTATATTATGAGATCTGGTACCAGCCAGGGTATCAATCTCAGCTTGGTAAATTTAAGTTGTGTCTTTGTCTAAATTCCTGTGATGTGTGTGTGTGTGTGTGTGTGTGTGTGTGTGTGTGTGTGTGTGTAATTCAGATCTGAAATAGTTACAGTTACCTGAGTTAAATGTTACTTCTTTGGGTTTTGAATTTAATTGCTTAAAAAGATTTAATTTAAAATTAAGTAATTAATGAAGTTGGGATCTGAACCTTACTGCTTATACCATTTGAAAGTTTATAAGTGGTAAAGTCTGTGAAATGATCTCATCTGTGAGCTAACTCCTTGCCCTCAAGAAGCTTTGAAAAGAGGGTGGGAAGGCCTTTGACAGAGGAAAAGGGCAACACCATGTGTTTAAAAAGAAACTATCTGAGAGCTAAATGTGAGTAATTTAAGTCACCTAAGTTTTGTAACAAGTTTGAGAATTTGTGTGTGTTAAGAAGGAAAATATAATTGGGATAAATTGTATTTCAAGGAATTTGAGAATATTGAATCATATAAAATCTACTGATTTCTTTTGGGGAAAAGATATTGTACTAAATTTTGTAATCTGATTTGTTTTGATGTTAAATTGATATATATTGTCAACAATCTCACAAGGTCTTTTGTTGATAAAGGAAGAAAACTGTAATCTTTGTCTCATCATTTATCATCATTTGCTTATGGAAGGGAATATACGTATTTGTATTTATCATTTATGTGATATTCTTTTGTAACTTCAAAGAAATACTAACAATGTTTGGTTTTCTTGTGAACATGTAAGCTATTTGAATACTGGAATTAAAGCCTAGAATTAACATGTGATTGCTTTGAAGGGGTGATCTAATGGTTTTAAAGAATTCTGAAAGTAATTTGTATTCTGAGATGGCCAGTAGTTAAAAGTATATAGAAATGTCTAGCTATATATGTAAACTGGAACTAAACTGTGGTTATTTCCTTTGAGGGAAAAGTACCTATGCAACATGAAGAAGATAAAATAATGATGATTTGAGATTTCTCTGACAATTTCTGGCCAATTATTATATGAGAAGTATGGAGAGGATGGGCAACCTTTTAGCCAGAAGGAGATGTTTAGTTATTTTAAACCTAGTTAATAACTAAATGGGTTCATTGCAAAAAAAGTTGATTATATTAAAAAATATGAATTAGGATTATTTTTACATCTCAAAATCTGTGTATTGCATTTCATTTACAGCGCTGTCCTTAGTTACATGAGCAATAACAAAATTATGATCTTTTCCCTGGATCTCTTATACCAAATTACAGCCTGGAGCACTCTTGGTTCTCCTTAGTGCTCAAGTCACCTGAAGTTTTGGTTATAGATAATTGCTATATTACAACATATTGATTTGCCTGACATCAGTTACCATAACATAGAAAGACAATATGCCAATGAAGCCATTTAACCCTATGGGGTTTGATGTTCAGATGGAGTAAGTGACCTTTGAAAGAACAACTCTGGCCTCAACTAAGGTAGGATTCTCTTAAAAGTCCCCTCACCTGGCCCATTGAAGAATATTTTCTGTATGACTTCATAAGGAAACATGTCCTTGTGTCCCTCTCTGCTCTGTAATAGCAAATTGTCATGATCATTCCATGTGCATCATAATTAAGTTTGAGAGTGAGCCAGTGCATCAGGATAATGCCTATTGGCATATTTAATGGATTTAAAGGAGAGATCCATTCTTCAACTATAATTTTTGTTCATTCTAATCATGACCAAAGCTAAAAGAGAAAATTTTGTTGCAAATTACTGTTTGGACATGTGCAGTTTTAAAATGCTTTTTCAGAACTTTTGTTTGCAACTTGTGTGGAATTCATCAAGGAATCTGTTCTATTGGAACCCATGTGCTTATAAAAAGATATTTTTGACACTGGATTAGGATCATAAAGTATAATTCTTGCCCCCTATAGACCTTCTAGTTTTTTCCTAAATTATTAGACCTCTGTTAAATAGCCTTTTCTGTTACAATAACTCTGGTTTTTGCTTGCTCAATTTTTTTCCCTTGAGTTTCATTTCTCTTAGCTGTATAGCTCCAAGACCAGCCTCTACAGGATGTCAACCAGCTGTGCCAGCCAATCATTACCTGGACCCTGCCTCAATGAAGCCCTCACTGTAATACATTCATCTCCAAATGAACTCTGAAAGGCCCAGAAGATTCTGGTCCTAAAATGATGGGGAGGGGGGGCGGATGATGCAGGGGAAGATGAAGAGCATTTGAATGTAACAGAAAGAATTTGGGTGGAGATGTAAATTGACTCTTTAGATATAAATTGACTTGAAATAGAGAATTATAATTGTAAGAGAAAAAAATTGCAATCTTGGGTGGGGGACCTTCCCCATTCTTAAAAACTACTGTTTAATGTAAAATTTATATCCTGACCTCCTTGGGCTTTACCCTCTACCTAATTCAGGGTTTAGGGGAAGGAAATTCACCTTTTGCCCTCTGGATGAGAGTCAAGACATAAAAACCTGAGCTGGACTCCAGTTCAGGGCCGGTTCAGTCGTCTCTGACCATGTTCCAGCCAAGGTTGCTGTTCTATTCTCTCTCTCTCTCTCTCTCTCTCTCTCTCTCTCTCTCTCTCTCTCTCACCCTTCTTATGTCTTGTAAACTTTTTAATAAATTTTTTTAAATTAAATAAATAAGTATTGCCTCCTCAAAGGATTCTGTACTTTCTGGAAATGGATTTTATGTTTCCTTCAATTTGCAAGTTTCATTTCTAGGATGATTCAAAAAACTTATCACCAGATGGGGTTTGAATAATTAAGGGAAGATATTTCTAAAAGTTTTGAGTTGGGTAAAACTAATACTATATAGTTATAATTTATATGTATTTATTTGGAAGAAAAGGGATTCCTTACTTGAAGATGATTCTGAATCATGTATAATGGTAAAGATGAATATTTACTGAGACTCTATGGAACAAGGGAGTAGAAATTCCAGGGAGATTTCTTAGGGGTTGAAAATGTGGTATCATTCTCCAGATGTGACTGTCAACAGGTGGAAAGTGCTTTGGATGGAATGAGTCTGGTAATACTAAATGACTATCTCATGATATTGAGAAAGTCCTAGACAGATGGCTTGCAAGACTCTTGTGACCTCTTAGTCATTTTACTGTAGATTTGATATATGACAAAGAATTGTCGACTACATCATAGTGGTCATTGGTTCTTCTCTGGTCCTTATATTCCTGGTGATAGTCTTAGTACTGACCTTGCATCAAATGAATCATTTTGCAGAGTTGGGAAATCATCTACCACATGAACCAGATTGTTCTTCTGAGGATAGGGGGAACAAATTAGATTTCAGGTGTTTTTTCTCTACAATGCTTTATCCTTTTTTGTAATGGCTCCTTACACAAGAGGAAGGTGTTTTATTGAATTTTGGATAGTGTTGTTCTTTTCTTTTTTCTTTAGCTTTTTCTATCTCTGCTCTATAAAATTTCTAAAACAATTTGTGCAATTTTCAGGTTTTTATTTTTTTCAAGGCAAACGGGGTTAAGTGGCTTGCCCAAGGCCACACAGCTAGGTAATTATTAAGTGTCTGAGACCGGATTTGAACCCAGGTACTCCTGACTCCAGGGCCGGTGCTTTGTCCACTACACCACCCAGCCACCCCAACGCCACCCAGCCGCCCCTGCAATTTTCTATAATTTTTAAAAATAATCTTTCCCAGGGAGGAGTCAAGATGATGGCATAAGAATAGCCTTTCCTAGAAGCTCTGTCCAAAATATTTTTAAAAACCTTGAAATTATGATTCTAACTAAATTTTTGAGAGATAGAAAGCACAGAATGATACAGTGAGGCAATTTTGCAGCCCAAGATGACCTGGAAGATAGTGGGAAAGCTCTGTTCTACCAGGATAGAGGGGATGGCAACACAGCCAGGATTATCACACCAGAACAATGGCATTCCAGTCTTTCAGAAACAGCCCATTGGACACCTGGATGCCTGGGTCCCAAGGAATACCCTGGCTCCCTGGCAGCAGAAGCAGTTTCCTGATCTACCAACCCAGGAAACACCAAGCACATCTTGGAAGATCAGCAGGGAAACATTTGCCAAAGTGAGTGGAAGCCAGGGTGGCCCTCAGGGCAGTCTCAGTCATCAGCATAAATGTGGCCCCCAGGGCAGTCCAGATCCCTGAAAGCTGAAGCAGTCCTTTAGAGCCGCTGGTCAGTGAGTCACCCCACAGGGATCTACTGGCAGCTACTTGCAGAGCACTCAGCCCACAGAGGGTAAAGGGGGTGGGGGGAAACTGTTGAGATCTCTCCGCTATCCCTTGTGTATGTCCATATTCAGACCCTGTTCGCAGTCTGGGTCCCCATGCTGCCATAGAGCAGGGATCCTTCTCACAGTTCCAGGGCAGAGGGGAGGGCTTGTGGTCATTCACAGACCAAAGCAAAGTCCAGGAGAACAGGCAGAGCCTCTCATAAGACCCTGAAGGAACTGATGTCCTTGTAGGGGTGTCCCAATAATACTCAAAAGCTCAGTAAGCACCCCAAAACCAGGCACAGGCTGGGGAAATAAGTAAACAGGAAAAAAGGAACCTGATCATGGACAATTTCTTTGGTCCTATGGAGGGCCAAAATACACAATCAGAAAATGAGAACGTTCCAGCTTCTGCATCTAAATCCTCCAAAAATATACAAGTTGGGCTCAGGCTATTTCAGAGCTCAAAAAAGATTTTGAAAATCAAATAAGAGAGATAGAGGAATAATTGGGAAGATAAATGAGGGAGATACAGGAAAAACATGAAAACCAAGTCAACAGCTTAGTCAAAGAGATCCCAAAAATGCTGAAGAAAATAACATACTAAAAACTAGTTTAGGTCAAATGGAAAAATAGTTCAAAAAGTTAATGAGGAGAGAAATCCCTTAAAAAGCAGAATTGGCCCGATGGAAAAGGAGATAAGAAGAAAGCAACTCCTTTAAATGTAGAATAGAGTTAAAGGAAACCAATGTCTTTGCAAGAAATCAAGACACAATAAAACAATATCAAAAGAATGAAAAACTAGAAGAAAATGTAAAATATCTTCTTGGGAAAAAAAACAACAGATCTGGAAAACAGATTCAGAAGAGACAATATAAAAATTATTGGGCTACCTGCAAGTCATGATCAGGAAAAAAGCCTTGACTTCATTTTTAAAGAGTTTCTGCAGGAAAATTACAGAGGGCAATTTTATCCTAGATAGATATCCTAAAAGCAGAGGACAAAATAGAAATTGAGAGAATCTACTGATCTCCTCCTGAAAGAGATTAAAAAAATAACCCCAAGGAATACTATAGTCAAGTTCCAGAACTCCCAATTCAAGGAGTAAATACTACAAGCAGCCAGAACAAAACAATTCAAATATCATGGAGTTGCTGTCAGGACCACACAGGACTTAGCAGCATCCATATTAAGGGATTGTAGGGTTTGGAATATGATATTCCAAAAGCCAAAAGAACTTGGAATGCAACCAAGAATCAACTACCCAGCAAAATTGAACATCCTTTTCCAAGGGAAAAATGGACTTTCAATGAAACAGGGGAATTTAAAATGGTCCTCTTGAAATGACCAGAGTTGAACAACAAGTTTAATCTTCAAGTAAAGGACTCAGGTGAAGCATAGAGAGTAGACAAGAAGGGTAAATTATGAGGGATTTAATGATAATCAACTACATGTATTCCTACATGGGAAGATAATACAGATAATACTCAAATGAACCCTCTCATTATTAGAGCAATTAAAAGGAGCTTTCATAGTCCAGACACAGGAGAGAGATGGATTTGAAGGTATAATATGTTTTTTAAATGGAGTCATTCAGTGAAAAGGAAAGAGGGAGAAAGGAAAGCAGAGGTGAAAGAGTTAAGAAATAGTTTTGTCAATGGTATGGAGTGGGGGGAAGGCGAGGAGGATGAGGGACCCTTCATTCTCATCAGAAATGTCTCAGGAGACAGCATACACACTCAATAGAGTATAGACATATAGAAGAAAAGGGAGATAAGAGGGACAAGGGGAGGAGATGGGGAATGTGCGTGATAGAGGAGAGGGTAGATCATAGGAGAGAATAGTTAGATATAACACATTTTCTTTTTTCTTTTTTGCAAGGCACTAGGATTGGATAATCTGTAGGGGGTCATAGGATCAGGTGGTTTCTGGGTCAGAAAAGAAACAATATATATGCTTAATAGGACATAGAAATCTAGAAGAAAAAGGAGAGAAAAGGGGAAGGGATGGGGATGTAGATGACAGAGAAGAGGGCAGATCATGGGAGAGGATAGTCAGATATAATACTTTTTTTTACTTTTTTTCATGATGGTGGGATTGGATGGCCTGCCCAGGACCACAGGACTTAGTGATTGCTGGGTCTCTGGGGTGGGATGTAGGCTTGGGGACTCATGATCCCAGGGTCGGTGCTCTGTCTGCTGTGTTACTTGGCTGTCCCACAGCACACTTTTGAAGAATGACAGAGTGAAATGAGAGAGAAAATATAATAATTAGTAGTGGGGAGAAATGGATGGAGGGAATTATAATTAGCAACAGCAACTGTGGAAAAATATGGAGGCAACTTCTCTAATGGACTTATGATAAAGAATGTGATACACCCCAGAGGTAGGAAAAAAATAATAATCTTTCCCCCATGAGGTAGCTTGTGATAGAACCAATTATTTCCCTACATACCACAACATGAATAAGGCTAAGTCTTCCCTGAAAGGCAAAAGATTGGTCTCCATGATTTGACTGACCTGGTGGTCATAGATCAAGTGTCAGAACTTCTTGACATAACTTCTCCTATTTTCTGGCTACATTGGTAAGGACTGTCACTCAACTAAACTGATACAAAGGCCCATCCATGTAGAATCTTGACCCATTATTGTTAATCAGTATCCCACAATGGTAGAAGTTAACATATGATACCCAGTGATCAGCAGCAAGAAGAGACACATCTATACAAGCTAAGTTTTAGAATCTATGCCATGCATAAACTTATTTTGTGAGTATAGAAAGACATGAGTTTTGTCCCAACATTGACCCCAGTATATCAGCTTGAGTTAAATCTGTTTAATTATCCAAATTCTTTAAGGACAAATTAAAAGACTGACTATAATGTTCATCTTTGACTTTAATTCTAAGCATATATACCAAGGAGCTTAATGCCATAATAAAAGTTCCTATATATATATACCAACTGATAGCAGAATATTTTGTTTTAGCAAAACAAAACAAAACAAAACAAAAAAACATGAAACAAATTAGACATGCAGAAAATGGAGAAAGGCCAATGAAATTGTGATATATTAATGTAATGAACAAAATAAATAATAAATATGTAAACAGAGATGCTTGAGAAAACCTATGTGAACAGATACAAAATGAAGTGTTTCTAACTAGGAAAACTATACACAGTGCCTAAAGTAATGTAAATGGAAAGAATAATAACAAATATCCTGAATGCTATATGTAGTTATCTTTGTCCAACAGAAATAAAAACTGCCTCTACATTCCCCTTACACAAAGGCAGATGACTAATAGTTGTTTTATTTACCCTCCAACTTAATTAATATGTTGGCTAGTTCAGCTGAACTACTTCATCCCTTTTTTCTTTTATTATTCCTTTTTTATGATATGACTTGCTGGGTTTTTGTTGGATGTAGAGCTATTTTCATAAATGAAGGTAATTTAAAAATGAAAGATATCAATATAGAGTGATTTTTAAATTTCATTATTGTTTGGTCAATATTTTCTAAATTTATGAAAATTCACACAATACTTTAATCCCATAGGATCAATACTATTTACAAAATCTAACTTGCCTTTTCTATTTTCTTTTCTGAAGTCAAACATATTTTTCTATCTCCTTATGCCTAATAATCTACTGCTCTGAATTATGTATAAATACTTATCCATTCATCCTTTCCTCTCCTTAATTCTATATTATTCCTGCCTTTTTTCTTTCCCTTCTCTACAAGATCTTTTCTCTCTCCCTACATTCTTGGCCTCACTGATTTTTTTTATTTTTATTTATTTTTTGCAAGGCAAATGGGGTTAAGTGGCTTGCCCAAGGCCACACAGCTAGGTAATTATTAAATGTCTGAGGGCATTTTGCACTCAGATACTCCTGACTCCAGAGTTGGTGCTCTATTCACTGCACCACCTAGCCATCCCCTCACTGATTTTAAAAACAAATGAAAAAGTCTACCTTTCCTTTAACCCATCAATTTTCACTCTGTATCTCTCATCTTCTTCCTTGATAAATTTCAGGAAAATTTAGTCTAGTCTCACAGTCTATTTCTTCAAAAATCCCTCATTTTCTCACTTCCGAACAATCTGCCTTCTCTTTCTATCATCTTTAAGATACTCTTCTTTCCAAAGAAGCTAGCAACTTCTTAAATGTCAAGAGAACTAATCATCTCTCCCTTCCAAACCTGTCAGTCCTTCCAGCTTTCTTATTTGTATTGATGGTCCCAGGGAAGGCAGTAGGTAAAGATAAAAAGGGAGAATACAGTAGGCATGAGGGACATTCAAGTTGCAAATCTAGGTATATTGAACTTTTGTCTTTCTTTCATTCTTGACATCAGTCATTGGCTAACTCTTATTTATTCTTTTTTGGCAATATTTCTAATATCCACTAGTTCAATCCCTTTTCTGCTCTGACCTGGGTTATTACAAAAGTCCTCCTTATTTGCTTACTTGCTTCAAATACATCCCTTCTCTGATCCATCCTTAATAGAGTTGCCAAAATAACCTTCCTTATATAATCTTTGCCTAACCATCCATTTCAACTGCATTTCTTTCTTTTTTCCTTGACATTTTATGTTATACCTCTTCTGGACTACAAACTGTTCCTTGATCTGGATCCTACCCTCATCTACCTATATGTAATCCCACAGGCCATCTCTTAACTTTGAAAGACATTTCCTTCCAAAAAGCCTCCTAACAAAACTTCTATTTTTCTAGATCTACTTCACACATCATCTCTTCAGTGAAACCTTGTACTATTCCTGAACTGAAAACAACCACTCTCTTCTTCACTTTTCTTTCCACACTTTGTCTTGGCTCCTTTTTAGTTCTATCACCTTCTTTCTTTGTATCATATTTATGGGTATTACTAAGCACACCCACTACATTATAAGCAATTTGAAAAAAAGAGCCCATGTCATTTTTCATGTGTATTCCAGGATCCCACCTCAATGTTCTGCACAAAGTTAGTATATAATGAATATTTACTGAATTAATTTGAACAAAGTACTTTAATTACAGTAGTCTGTGCATTTAAACATAATTAAAATTTATCTAAGATAGAGCAGACAGAAAGACAAATACAACAAAACCTGGTCTATTTTTTCTTGTCCTCAGCCTTATTTTTTAAAAAAAATCTTGATAAATTAAATCTTTATTTTCATTTTTATAAATTCATTACTAAATTATTCTCTGGAGCATACTAAAACTCCACCAACTGGACCAAACATTTACTAGATGAGGAGGATTAGCAGGGGAGAAAACTACAATGTGATTTTATTTATTAAACAGAAAAATAGCAGCTTATAGTAATTGAAGAGATAATATCTTAGGGTAGGGAATTAGAAAACAGACCCAGATGGAATTCACCAATACTTCATAATTAGCTTTTTTTCTCACACTAACATCTGTTTTTTATCAAATTATCTCACTATCAAAATTGATTGCAAGTATCAGATACTAAAATGAATATATTATCCTTTAAATTTTAGACACCATGTGGTGTTGTGTCACTTATGCTAAATTGCATTATATTTTATGACATGCGACCTGACACATACCATGTAAATGAGTATAAACAAGTTAGCAGAACTGTCTGTGGTGCTTATAAAAATACATACAGTAAAATCTGCTGTTTTACAGACATGAAATATCTTGGGGCAGGCAAAGTGGGTTGAAGATATGAATAAGAAGCATTTTAATAAGGTGACAAGGGGATAACTTGGTAAGTTAGGCTTTGTGTCTCCAAATATGACTACAAACCTTTATTCAAAAGACAAAGGGAAAAACTCTCCTTACTCAATTGTCAGAATATTTCTCATTCAATTGGAGTACACAACTATTGTTTCCTTTGATCTCCTTTAAGAGAATCCTAGGTAGTACTCTAGTTTGCCAATTGGAAGGATACAGTATTCAGTCTCTCTCTCTTTCTCTCTCTCTCTCTCTCTCTCTCTCTCTCTCTCTCTCTCTCTCTCTCTCATTTGAATTCATAGTTGCTAGAGTAATTCTGAGGTTTTATGTTAAGTTTATAGCATCCCTTCATAAATTCAAACTTACAAAATCCATAAAAATCAGTATTGGTATCTCTCCACCCCACCTGGCCCCCTTATCACAGTATTTTGATCAAAGAATTGAGAGAAATATCCATTTTAATAGGAGCATCTAGTAGTTTGCCTCTTTAAAAAAAAGATATAAAAGTAAAAGACAGGTGTAGCAAAGTTAGGTTCAGGGGTATGTTATCACAGACTAGGTGGGAAGACAGAAGAGGATTTTCAGTGTCAATACAAGGACAAAGTCAGACTTTTGATATTCCACTTCTTTCTACCACTCCCACCCAGTTCTTCTCTAGTTTGTCATTTCTTTATCAGCATATAACTAATCTAATAGAAAGTGCAAAAATTGTGTTACAGGTAAAATTAATTCAGTACATGACAGTCAGGGCAGGCAAGTATCTGTTTTAGACATGAGCACAGCTCATGAAGGATTTAATAAATATTGATCCTGATGTTCCCAGGGCTTGAGCTACTCTCTGGTAGGAGGTTAGACAATTTGGGAAGTTGCTTTAGTTCTCTGAGGCCACTGACATTCTAACACACAATTAATGGATTACTGGTCAAATATATCTTATGATGCATTATGGTGCATTTCTATTCCAATTTTTGTCATTAGTAGTAACCATATTTCCA
Organism: Macrotis lagotis; assembly: GCF_037893015.1. Classification (NCBI taxonomy): domain Eukaryota; kingdom Metazoa; phylum Chordata; class Mammalia; order Peramelemorphia; family Peramelidae; genus Macrotis; species Macrotis lagotis. Next base: position 380,521,777 of record NC_133658.1, read on the forward strand.
GTATTATAGTGTCCCAAGGGTTTCTTATATTCTAATTTCTACTCAAATATGACATCTAATCAATGACAAATAGATGTTAACTAGGGTTGGGAACAATCCCCTGTTTTGGGGTAGCTGGGTGGCACAGTGGATAGAGCACTGTAGTCAGGAGTACCTGAGTTCAAATCCGGCCTCAGACACTTAATAATTACCTAGCTGTGTGGCTTTGGGCAAGCTACTTAACTCCATTTGCCTTGCAAAAGCCTAAACAAAAAAAAATCCCCTGCTTTAACTAGGTAGCTAAAATGTAAGAGGCTACATTAGTTATACATACTACTATAGAAAATAGTAATTCATTGAGACTACTGGGAGCAATAAGATGAAAAATGTACTTGCCTTAAGGGGAAAAAAATGACAAAGGTGGAATTTATCAGAAGTGAATGAGAACTTGAAGAGAGAATAGGCCCTTTAAGCAAATAATGTTACATCCATGAAAAAAAGATTTTGAGATTTTGTAAAGATTTATGAGCCTTTTTTGCTGTTTTTATTAGCTCAGGGGATCACTTATTTACTTCTGAAAACTCTAAGCAGTCAAATGAAAATTATCGATTATTTTTATCTTCCATGTTCGTAATTGCTTGTCTAAGTATCTGACCAGATTAATCATTGAAATTTTTGACCCTGTATAAAAAAATGAACTTGATCTCTCAAACTAACCTCTTCAGTTTGTTCATTTGTAAAGTAGTGTTCCTACATCGGGGAACTACTATTCCTTTAGTATTAAAGAGAACCACACTGACCAACCAAGTAACTGGTAGCATGAGTTGCATAATTATGTTTATTATAGCTCTTCTTGTGTAAGTTATCCTCCTTGCTTGTCTTTACCAGAAATGTTCCACCCTATGGCTTGATTGATAGGAAACAGAATTATTAAAGATGGTGAATGCTCATTTGTATCTCTCTTATGTGAGATAATTTATCCTATTATGTCTGTTCCATTTCCCTTCTCCCAGTGCATTTTTCTTTCTTACCTCTTAATTTTATATTTTTAGGTAATCATTGCATCATATTCAATTCATATCTGGGCCCTTTGTCTATGCTTCTAACTGTCCTAATAATGGGAAAATTCTTAGAAGTCAAAAGTATCTTCCCATGTAGCAATGTAAACAGGTTTAACCGTATTGAATCCTTTATGAATTCCCTTTTTTGCTTATCTTTTTATATTTCTCTTGAGTCTTATATTTGAAAATCAAATTTCCTATTCTCCTCTGGCCTTTCCATTAGGAATGTTCTTTCATTGAATTTCTCTTTTTTCCCCCTGAATTATGCTCAGCTTTGATGAGTAGGTAATTCTTGGTTGTAATTCTTGTTCCTTTGCCCTCTGGTATATCATGCTCCAAGTCTTTTTATCCTTTAATTTAGGAATTACTAAATCTTGTTTTAACCTGATTGTAGCTCCACAATATTTGAATTGTTTCTTTCTGGTTGTTTGCAATACTTTCTCCTTGACATTCAGTGAAAAAAGAGAACTTAAGGAGTCATTAAGTTCCACTAGCCCAATTCTAATTTTTAAGGAACTATTTTTACCAAATAATTACTTTACTGAGCTAGAAAAAATAGTAAAAAATTCAGCTGGAGCAACATGAATAGCAAGGGAAGTGATGAAAAAAATGTAAAGAAAGGTAGCCTAGTTCTACCAGATCTAAAACTATACTATAAAGCAGCAGTCATCAAAACTGCCTGGTAGTAGTTAAGAAATGTAGTAATGAATCAGTGGCTTAGAATAGGTTCAAAAGAAACTGCAGTAAATGACTACATAAATCTGTTTGACAAACCCAAAGTTATCAGCATACAGGATAAGAATTCACTATTTGACAAAAATTGTTGGGAAAATTGGAAAACAGTATGGCAAAAACTAGGCATAGATCCATATCTCACACCCTATACCAAAATAAGGTCAAAACAGGTACAGGATTTAGACATAAAGGGTGACACCATAGATAAATGGAACCTATGGAAAGGGGATAAACTTTTGACCAAACAAGAATTAGAGTACATTATAAAAGGTAAAATGGATGATTTTGGTTGTATTAAATTAAAAAGATTTTACACTAATAAAATCAATGCTACAAAAATTAGAAGGGAAGCAGAAAGCTAGGAAACAGTCTTCACAACTAGGAGTTCTGATAAAGGTCTCATTTCTAAAATATATGGAGAATTGCATCAAATTCATAAAATTACATGTCATTCCCCAATTGATAAATGGCCAAAGGAGATGAATAGGTAGTTTTCAGATGAAGAAATTAAAGCTATACATAATTATATGAAAAAAATGTTCCCAATCATTATTGACTAGAGAAATGCAAATTAAAATAACAATGAGGTATCACCTCACACCTATCAGATTGGCCAACATGAGAAAAAAGGGAAAAATGATCAATGTTGGAGAGGTTGTGGGAGGATTGGGACATTATTGCATTACTGGTAGAGTTGTGAACAGATCCAACCATTCTGGAGAGCAATATGGAACTATCTTCAAAGAGCAATAAAACTATTCATACCCTTTGACCCATCAATTCCAATTCTATGCCTATATCCAGAAGAAATCATAAAAAATGGGAAAAATCCTACATGTTCCAAAATATTCATAGAAGCTCTTTTTGTTTTTAGTGGCAAAGAATTGGAAATTGAGGGGATGCCCATCAATTGGGGAGTGGCTAAACAAGTTATGGTACATGAATGCTATGGAATATTATTGTTCTATAGGAAACCATAAATGGTTGAACTCTAGAGAAGCATGGAATGATTAGCAGGATTTAATGCCAAGGGAAGGGAGCAGAACCAAGAGAACAATGTACACATTGACAACAACATTGTGAGATGGACAACCTTGATGGAAACAGCTCCTCCCAGCAGTCCAGAGAGCATAAACAGCTATATCAGACTGGCTATGGATTATATTATCCCCATCTAGAGGAAGAAAAACAAAACAACACACACACACACACACACACACACACACACACACACACACACAAAACTCTTCAGAATCTGATGAAAACTTTATTAAAATTAGCTCTTATGTATCTTTTCCCCTTAATTCTAATTTCTCATATAAAAAATTACTAATCTGTAATCATGTTTATCAACATATGTATGTATAATGCTGATTTCTGTTGAGATGATGGGGTGGGAAGGGAGGATGGACAGAAATTTTGTAACTTAAAAATATATATGGGCATATGGAAAAATAATTTTTAAAAAAGGATTTATTTTCTTCAGTGAACTCACACCTTCTTTTCCATTTGACTAATTCTACTTTTTAAGAAGTTTTCCTTCACCAAATTTTGCAGCTTTTTTTGACATTGGGCTAGTTTTGCTTTTAAAGCATCTTTCTCTTCCCTGATTTTTGTGCCTCTTTAGTCATTTGTCCTATTCTGTTTTTTAGGGAGTAATTTTCTTCATTTTTTTTTGTCTCTCGTAAAGCATTAACTTTTTTTTAAAGATTTTCTTGCATTACTCTCATTTCTTTCTTTCTATATCTTTTATTTTTAGTGTTTTATTTTAAACTTAAATAGAAAATGACAAAACAAAACATTGCTATGTACACAGCAGACCACAAGAGAGGAATCAATATAAAACAAAAAATTTCCATTTCAAGAAAACTATATAATAAATGCTACACATCATTTTCAAAGCTGCCTAACTTTTCTTTGTCTCCTTGTTGGTTTTCTTTACATAACATAGATTTTATTTATACAATAAAATTTTAATTTAAAATAATAGAAATTATCCTTCTTCTACTTCAACTGTGCTCTCTCCTTATAATACACTTTAAGGTTTGATATTTCTGATTTGTCTTCCTTTACATCTTTATTCACCTGGTTTGTTAAAGTTCCTGATCTTTTGTTCTTTGAAATGAACTTTGTTATCATTTTTTTTCTAATGCAGTTAAATATCTTTTTGATGGTTCAATTAGTATGACCCTGAATAAATAGTTTAATTAAGAAAAATTGTCATTTTTACAAATGCATTGACTTTACATACCCTTGTACAATAAATATTATTTCAATCAGTTTATTTGTATAAACAGGGCTTTATCTCTATGTTCATGAAGATCCTGTGTCTGTTTTGTCTGGTGTATGCTCAGGTATATTATATTGTATAGGTTTTTGAATGGTCTAAAGCAATATGGAATAATATTACTGATATATAATGTAGTTTCTATTTTTTTCACTTTAACTTTGTCTGAAATCATGATTACTATCCCTGTTTTATAAACATATTAAATTTTATTCCTGACTTTCATTTTAATTTAGGGTATATCTCTCATTTTTGTAATGTTTCTGGAAAGCAACATAATTCAAATTCTAAATCTGTTATCCATTACCATTTATTCTGAGCTACATTTACTTGTGCATTTTCTTTCTTCCTATTTTTCCTCAGTATCCTTTTCACTCTATTTATTCTATCCCTCCTCACTCCTCTGCTTTACTTCCCATGCTGTCTTACCCTCTACACTTTAAGAGTTCCTTCCTTATGTTCTCCCTCTCCTTATGCACTATTCCCTTGCCCTCTTATTTCTTTCTGAATTTAGAAGACTTTTATACACTTCTAGATAACTATATTGCTCCCTCTTTAACCCATTTCCAATGAGAGTAAGATTCCAGCACTACTTGCCCTGACCCTACTAGCTTCTTCTTTATCAATTTTCCCTTTTATGTCTCATTTGGATGAGATAATTACTCCTTTTTTATTTCTATCTTCACAATTTTGTTTTTGTTAGCATCATCATATCACCTTCAGGTTAACCCATGCATTTCTTTCAAACTACTAAAATAAAGACAGTTATGAGTAATAGTAAACAATTTGATCTTCTTGAAACCCTTATAATTGTCTTTAGTGTTCAACTTATATTTCTCCTGAATGTTATATGTTAAATATTCCCTTAAATTCTGGAAGTTTTTGTCATTAAATCCTGAACATCTTTGAATTTGTTAAGTAAACATTTTTTCCATGCAGAATTAAACTTTAATTTGCTGGGTAAATTACGCTTGGTTGTAACACCAACTCTTTTGTTCAATGGAATATAGTCTATGGTCCTTAAATGTAGTAGTTGCTTATAGCTCCATGATATTTAAATTTATTTTTTCTTGTTGCTACCATTATTTTCTCCTTAATATGGGAGCTTTGAAACTTGTCTATGATATTCTGCAAGGTTTCCTCTGGGTTTCTTTCAGGCAGTGATTGGTGGATTTCTTTTTTTTTTAATTTCTATTTTGGCCTTCTTGTTCTTGAACTTAAGAGAATTTTTCTTTGATAATTTTTTGCAATAGTGCATCAAGATTCATTTTATAAATTGCAACTTTTAGAGTCTGACTATTGTTATATTATTTTTCCTCAAACTTTTCTCCAAATAAGTTTTTTCTGATGAGATGCTTTACATTCTCTTCATTGTTTTCATTCCTTTTTAATGATTCCTTAGTTACTAAGAACATCATTAACTTCCTTTTGCTCAATTCTAGTTTTCTTTTTTAATTGATATTTTATTTTTCCAGTAACATGTTATAAAAGTTTTTCAACATTCATCCTTATGCAAACGCATATTTTTAAGTTTTATATTTTTCTTCCACCCTCCCTTCCCACCCTTACCTCTCAGTGGTAACCAGTAAGGTGAATATTGTACTATGTGTTAAACATGTTTATAGAATAGTCTTGTTTCAGTATGAGGATTTTGAATTAAGGGACAGAAATACAGAAGAGAAATTTTTTTTTTAATAAGTGAATGTAGTGTGGCATCTAGGTGGACAGTGGACAGTGCAGGAGCCCTGATGTCAGGAGGACCTGAGTTCAAATCCAACCTCAAACACTTAATGATTGCCTAGTTTTGTGACCTTGGGCAAATCACTTAATCCCATTGTCTTAAAAAAATTAAAAAAGGTGACGTATAGTTCATCAGATTCAGAAGAGATTTTATTTGTTTGTTTTGCTTTGTTTCATTTTTCTCCCTCTAGTTGAGGATAGCAATGTGCATAGCTGGTCTAATAGGGTTACCCTAGATTTTTAAACTGCTGAGAGATACTGCTACCATGAAGGTTGATCAACTCACAATGTTGTTGCTAATGTGTTCAATGTTCTCTTGGTTCTGCTTCCCATGCTTATCATTAGCTTATGTAATTCATCCAATGCTTCTCTAAAGTCTGACCATTTCTGGTTTCTTATAGAAAAATAACATTACATAGTATTTAAATATCAAAACATGTTCAACCATTCCCCAACTGATGGGCATGTCCTCAATTTCCAGTTCTTTGCCAATACAAAAAAGAGTTGTTATGAATATTTTGGAACAAAAGGGATTTTTCCTATTTTTTAGGATTTCTTCTGGATATTGACTTGAATTGGATTTGCTGAGTCAAAGGAAATGAACAGTTTTATTACTCTTTGGGCATAGTTTCATATTGCTCTCCAGAAAGGCTGGATTTGTTCACAACTCCACCAAAAATGCATCAATGTCCCAATCCTCCCACAACCTCTTCAACATTGATCACTTCC